>NC_059442.1:114542781-114842781 GCF_905237065.1 Salmo salar
CCATCTTTCATTAGTCACAACATTTACAGTACTGACATCTTTCATTAGTCAATTTTTTATGAAACTTTCTTGATTTGGTATTTGAGTTTGTCTTATACAATTGTATATGTAGGTCTCCCCCGATCTCAACGGTGACTCCCTGATTAAATAAATATAAAAAAAACATGTATTAGGGATCGCTGCTTTACCAAACACATAAGAACAATTAAAGTACTGACATCTTTCATTAGTCACAACAACTACAGTATTTACATCTTTCATTAGTCACAACAATTACAGTACTGACATATTTCATTAGTCACAACAAACTGGCATCTTTCATTAGTCAGAACAATTACAGTACTGACATCTTTCATTAGTCACAACAATTACAGTACTGCCATCTTTCTTTAGTCACAACAATTACAGCACTGCCATCTTTCATTAGTCACAACAATTACAGTACTGCCATCTTTCATTAGTCACAACAATTACAGTACTGACATCTTTCATTAGTCACAACAATTACAGTACTGACATCTTTCATTAGTCACAACAATTACAGTACTGACATCTTTCATTAGTCACAACAATTACAGTACTGACATCTTTCATTAGTCACAACAATTACAGTACTGACATCTTTCATTAGTCACAACAATTACAGTACTGACATCTTTCATTAGTCACAACAATTACAGTACTGACATCTTTCATTAGTCACAACAATTACAGTACTGACATCTTTCATTAGTCACAACAATTACAGTACTGGCATCTTTCATTAGTCACAACAAACTGCCATCTTTCATTAGTCACAACAATTACAGTACTGACGTCTTTCATTAGTCACAACAATTACAGTATTTACATCTTTCATTAGTCACAACAATTACAGTACTGACATCTTTCATTAGTCACAACAATTACAGTACTGACATCTTTCATTAGTCACAACAATTACAGTAATGCCATCTTTCATTAGTCACAACAATTACAGTACTGACATCTTTCATTAGTCACAACAATTACAGTACTGCCATCTTTCATTAGTCACAACAATTACACCATTAATATTACTACCCTCAATGAAGGAAATGTAGAAAAGAAAGTTTAGAGAACAAATCTGAATATGATATTTACCGAGAACTCGTTGTCTGGGTCCTTCTCTCCCTTCCTCACCGGTCTGGAGTACTGAAACTGATACACTTCATTTATCATGTAAAAGCTGGAGAGAGGAGAGAGAGAGAGAGAGAGAGGAGAGAGAGGAGAGAGAGAGAGAGGAGAGAGAGAGAGAGAGAGAGGAGAGAGAGACAGAGAGGAGAGAGAGAGAGAGAGGAGAGAGAGAGAGGAGAGAGAGAGAGAGAGAGAGAGAGAGAGAGAGAGAGGAAGAGAGAGAGAGAGACAGAGAGGAGAGAGAGAGAGAGAGAGAGGGGAGAGAGAGAGAGACAGAGAGGAGAGAGAGAGAGAGAGAGAGAGAGAGAGAGAGAGAGAGGAGAGAGAGAGAGATGGAGAGAGCGCAAAGGAAAGCGAGAGATAGAGATTGAGAAATAGAGATGGAAAAAAGAGAGAAAGGAGCGTAGAGAAAGAGGACAGAGAAAGATAGAGAGAGAGAAGGAGAAAGGAGTAGAGAATTAAATTAAAAGTGTTATGGCTCATCTGCAGGTTGATTTAATGTTTAATTATGTGGCTGTTTCAGGTGAAAAACAGGTCAGTGAGTCAGTAGCATAAACATCCCTCACTTTGTCTGTCTGTCTGTCTGTCTGTCTGTCTGTAGATTCATTACATTCCCCATCTAAGAGCTCATCCCTGCCTCTGGGAATGAAATGCTTCTGCGTATATATCTGTGTAATATGATTTTATTTTGTTGATTCCAGCTCTGGACAAACAGACAGACAGACAGACAGACAGACAGACAGACAGACAGACAGACAGACAGACAGACAGACAGACAGACAGATTAGTGGACTGACAGGGTTGAACCCGCCTACCCAGGGTAAAGATTTCTCTCACTGGGAGTTGTGTTCTGGGTCTATCTGAGGGCCCAGCTGGCTGAGATGAGGTGTAACCAACACATCACTAAAAAACCACTGTCTTTGAACAGTACTGTTTAACACTGGTTTACAAATACAGCACGTTTCCTTTTCTGTTCATTGAAAACCATACATGTCTCATTACGTGGTCTGAGACTTTATTAGTCAACTGACAGTCATATGAAATGAACCAGCAGTGTTTCAGAAAACCATTTTCTCTGGGTGTGTAGATGTAGGAACATGACCAACAGTGTTTCAGAAAAGCATTTTCTCTGGGTGTGTAGATGTAGGAACATGACCAGCAGTGTTTCAGAACAACATTTTCTCTGGGTGTGTAGATGTAGGAACATGACCAGCAGTGTTTCAGAACACCATTTTCTCTGGGTGTGTAGATGTAGGAACATGACCAGCAGTGTTTCAGAACAACATTTTCTCTGGGTGTGTAGATGTAGGAACATGACCAGCAGTGTTTCAGAACAACATTTTCTCTGGGTGTGTAGATGTAGGAACATGACCAGCAGTGTTTCAGAACAACATTTTCTCTGGGTGTGTAGATGTAGGAACATGACCAGCAGTGTTTCAGAAAAGCATTTTCTCTGGGTGTGTAGATGTAGAAACATGACCAGCAGTGTTTCAGAACAACATTTTCTCTGGGTTTGTAGATGTAGGAACATGACCAGCAGTGTTTCAGAACAACATTTTCTCTGGGTGTGTAGATGTAGGAACATGACCAGCAGTGTTTCAGAACAACATTTTCTCTGGGTTTGTAGATGTAGGAACATGACCAGCAGTGTTTCAGAAAAGCATTTTCTCTGGGTGTGTAGATGTAGGAACATGACCAGCAGTGTTTCAGAAAAGCATTTTCTCTGGGTGTGTAGATGTAGGAACATGACCAGCAGTGTTTCAGAACAACATTTTCTCTGGGTGTGTAGATGTAGGAACATGACCAGCAGTGTTTCAGAAAAGCATTTTCTCTGGGTGTGTAGATGTAGGAACATGACCAGCAGTGTTTCAGAACAGCATTTTCTCTGGGTGTGTAGATGTAGGAACATGACCAGCAGTGTTTCAGAACAACATTTTCTCTGGGTTTGTAGATGTAGGAACATGACCAGCAGTGTTTCAGAACAACATTTTCTCTGGGTGTGTAGATGTAGGAACATGACCAGCAGTGTTTCAGAACAACATTTTCTCTGGGTGTGTAGATGTAGGAACATGACCAGCAGTGTTTCAGAACAACATTTTCTCTGGGTGTAGATGTAGGAACATGACCAGCAGTGTTTCAGAAAAGCATTTTCTCTGGGTGTGTAGATGTAGGAACATGACCTGCAGTGTTTCAGAACAACATTTTCTCTGGGTTTGTAGATGTAGGAACATGACCAGCAGTGTTTCAGAAAAGCATTTTCTCTGGGTGTGTAGATGTAGGAACATGACCAGCAGTGTTTCAGAAAAGCATTTTCTCTGGGTGTGTAGATGTAGGAACATGACCAGCAGCGGGGCCCTTTAAACATCTGTGATTGTCATTTTGTAGAGCTGACGAAACCCTGTCTGTTCAGCAACAGAGCACAGAGACCGTGTCTGTCTGTCTGTCTGTCTGTCTGTCTGTCTGTCTGTCTGTCTGTCTGTCTGTCTGTCTGTCTGTCTGTCTGTCTGTCTGTCTGTCTGTCTGTCTGTCTGTGTCTGTGTGTGTGTGTGTGTGTGTCTCTGTGTGTGTGTGTGTGTGTGTGTGTGTGTGTGTGTGTGTGTATCCACAAGGAGAGAACAGCTGAATGTAAAACATCTCCAGGGTGGCTGGGCTCCGTTCAGCCTTTCTGTCACACCCAAATCTGATTCCTCCACGCTCACTTACATGTCACTGATTACAGAGTTATATTCACAATGTTTCTTTGTAACGAAAACGTTAAGAACTTTACGGACAAATTAACAGGAGAACATTTGGTCTTCCTGCCGAGGGTGTTGGATCCAGTCAGTGGTCCTGTCTGCCTCCTAAATGGCACCCTATTCCCTACAAAGTGCACTACTTTAGACCAGGGCCTATAGGGTAGTTGTGCACTACTTTAGACCAGGACCTATAGGGTAATAGTGCACTACTTTAGACCAGGGCCTATAGGGTAGTAGTGCACTACTTTAGACCAGGGTCTATAGGGTAGTAGTGCACTACTTTAGACCAGGGTCTATAGGGTAGTAGTGCACTACTTTAGACCAGGACCTATAGGGTAGTAGTGCACTACTTTAGACCAGGGCCTATAGGGTAGTAGTGCACTACTTTAGACCAGGGTCTATAGGGTAGTAGTGCACTACTTTAGACCAGGACCTATAGGGTAGTAGTGCACTACTTTAGACCAGGGCCTATAGGGTAGTAGTGCACTATACAGGGAATCCATTTAGGATGCAGACTCATAGTTTGTGATGTAATAAACAGAAGAATACAGCAGGTTTATAGGAACACTGCCATCTCAATGAAGTCATTTCACATGTATTATCCACTGGCCTGGACAAGCTGAGATCTGATATCAGCCTTTGGAGTTAGTGGCAGTTTGGACAGTGATGATGACAGGGAGGAGAAGCTTAACTATGTTACTATGTACCACTAATCTCTCAGAGAGAGAGAGAGAGAGAGAGAGAGAGAGAGAGACAGAGAGACAGAGAGAATAGAGACAGAGAGAGAGAGAGAGAGAGAGAGAGTGGAGAGAGAGAGAGAGAGAGAGAGAGAGAGAGAGAGAGAGAGAGAGAGAGATCAGGTCTGCTCAGCCCCTGACTCCCACTAATCCATCTGCTAACAGAGCATGGGGAGAGAGAGAGAGAGGGGAGAGAGAGAGAGAGAGAGAGAGAGAGAGAGAGAGATGGGGAGAGAGAGAGAGAGATGGGGAGAGAGAGAGAGAGAGCAGAGAGAGAGAGAGATGGGGAGAGACAGAGAGAGAGAGAGTTGGAGAGAGACAGAGAGAGAGAGAGTTGGGGAGAGAGAGAGATGGGGGAGAGAGAGAGAGATGGTGAGAGAGAGAGACAGGGAGAGGGAGATGGGGAGAGAGAGAGATGGGGAGAGAGATAGAGAGAGAGATAGAGAGAGAGATTGGGGGAGAGAGAGAGAGAGATTGGGAGAGAGAGAGAGATGGGGGAGAGATGGAGAGAGAGAGAGAGAGATGGAGAGAGAGAGAGATCAGGTCTGCTCAGCCCCTGACTCCCACTAATCCATCTGCTAACAGAGCTCCATATTCAAATTAAAGCCAACATTCAAACAGACCCATGAGTTAGATAGGGGTCAATATAGACCAATACACCACCAGGACAACATTCAAACAGACCCATGAATTACATAGGGGTCAATATAGACCAATACACCACCAGGACAACATTCATACAGACCCATGAGTTAGATAGGGGTCAATATAGACCAATACACCACCAGGACAACATTCATACAGACCCATGAGTTACATAGGGGTCAATATAGACCAATACACCACCAGGACAACATTCATACAGACCCATGAGTTAGATAGGGGTCAATATAGACCAATACACCACCAGGACAACATTCATACTGACCCATGAGTTAGATAGGGGTCAATATAGACCAATACACCACCAGGACAACATTCATACAGACCCATGAGTTACATAGGGGTCAATATAGACCAATACACCACCAGGACAACATTCAAACAGACCCATGAGTTAGATAGGGGTCAATATAGACCAATACACCACCAGGACAACATTCATACAGACCCATGAGTTACATAGGGGTCAATATAGACCAATACACCACCAGGACAACATTCATACAGACCCATGAGTTACATAGGGGTCAATATAGACCAATACACCACCAGGACAACATTCATACAGACCCATGAGGTACATAGGGGTCAATATAGACCAATACACCACCAGGACAACATTCATACAGACCCATGAGTTACATAGGGGTCAATATAGACCAATACACCACCAGGACAACATTCATACTGACCCATGAGTTAGATAGGGGTCAATATAGACCAATACACCACCAGGACAACATTCAAACAGACCCATGAGTTACATAGGGGTCAATATAGACCAATACACCACCAGGACAACATTCAAACAGACCCATGAGTTAGATAGGGGTCAATATAGACCAATACACCACCAGGACAACATTCAAACAGACCCATGAATTACATAGGGGTCAATATAGACCAATACACCACCAGGACAACATTCAAACAGACCTGTGTCCTGTGTGATAAGATCACCTTACCGCACGGCCACATTCACCAAAAGGTACATTTCAGCCACTATGGAAAAACAACTAAGTTCTTCAGTCAATAAATAGTCAGGTTTAATTGAACACAGGGTTGGTGTTGGAATTGGAAAGAGTATTCTGACATATCGGGGCTGTGTTTACACAGCTGAGTGAGGCTGGCTGGCTGGCTGGAGCGGCGAGGTGGATAGCCTGCTGTTAGCTGAGGCCTACTCAGCGCTATATGTTTGATCACAGCTCTCAGCAGAACCAGCTCTCTCTGTGCCAAGACTCAAATGATGGTGTATGTCTGTCTGTCCGAAAGTCAGTCTGTCCGAAAGTCAGTGTCTGTCTGTCTGTCTGTCTGTCTGTCTGTCTGTCTGTCTGTCTGTCTGTCTGTCTGTCTGACTGACTGTGTGTCTGACTGACTGTGTGTCTGCTGTATTAGCTGTGATGACTGTGTGTCTGCTGTATTAGCTGTGATGACTGTGTGTCTGCTGTATTAGCTGTGATGACTGTGTGTCTGCTGTATTAGCTGTGATGACTGTGTGTCTGCTGTATTAGCTGTGATGACTGTGTGTCTGCTGTATTAGCTGTGATGACTGTGTGTCTGCTGTATTAGCTGTGATGACTGTGTGTCTGCTGTATTAGCTGTGATGACTGTGTGTCTGCTGTAGTAGCTGTGATGACTGTGTGTCTGCTGTATTAGCTGTGATGACTGTGTGTCTGCTGTATTAGCTGTGATGACTGTGTGTCTGCTGTATTAGCTGTGATGACTGTGTGTCTGCTGTATTAGCTGTGATGACTGTGTGTCTGCTGTATTAGCTGTGATGACTGTGTGTCTGCTGTATTAGCTGTGATGACTGTGTGTCTGCTGTATTAGCTGTGATGACTGTGTGTCTGCTGTAGTAGCTGTGATGACTGTGTGTCTGCTGTAGTAGCTGTGATGACTGTGTGTCTGCTGTATTAGCTGTGATGACTGTGTGTCTGCTGTAGTAGCTGTGATGACTGTGTGTCTGCTGTAGTAGCTGTGATGACTGTGTGTCTGCTGTATTAGCTGTGATGACTGTGTGTCTGCTGTATTAGCTGTGATGACTGTGTGTCTGCTGTATTAGCTGTGATGACTGTGTGTCTGCTGCAGTAGCTGTGATGACTGTGTGTCTGCTGTATTAGCTGTGATGACTGTGTGTCTGCTGTATTAGCTGTGATGACTGTGTGTCTGCTGTATTAGCTGTGATGACTGTGTGTCTGCTGCAGTAGCTGTGATGACTGTGTGTCTGCTGTATTAGCTGTGATGACTGTGTGTCTGCTGTATTAGCTGTGATGACTGTGTGCCTGCTGTATTAGCTGTGATGACTGTGTGTCTGCTGTATTAGCTGTGATGACTGTGTGTCTGCTGTAGTAGCTGTGATGACTGTGTGTCTGCTGTATTAGCTGTGATGACTGTGTGTCTGCTGTATTAGCTGTGATGACTGTGTGTCTGCTGCAGTAGCTGTGATGACTGTGTGTCTGCTGTATTAGCTGTGATGACTGTGTGTCTGCTGTATTAGCTGTGATGACTGTGTGTCTGCTGTATTAGCTGTGATGACTGTGTGTCTGCTGTATTAGCTGTGATGACTGTGTGTCTGCTGTATTAGCTGTGATGACTGTGTGTCTGCTGTATTAGCTGTGATGACTGTGTGTCTGCTGCAGTAGCTGTGATGACTGTGTGTCTGCTGTATTAGCTGTGATGACTGTGTGTCTGCTGTATTAGCTGTGATGACTGTGTGTCTGCTGTATTAGCTGTGATGACTGTGTGTCTGCTGCAGTAGCTGTGATGACTGTGTGTCTGCTGTATTAGCTGTGATGACTGTGTGTCTGCTGTATTAGCTGTGATGACTGTGTGTCTGCTGTATTAGCTGTGATGACTGTGTCTGCTGCAGTAGCTGTGCTGACTGTGTGTCTGCTGTATTAGCTGTGATGACTGTGTGTCTGCTGTATTAGCTGTGATGACTGTGTGTCTGCTGTATTAGCTGTGATGACTGTGTGTCTGCTGTATTAGCTGTGATGACTGTGTGTCTGCTGTATTAGCTGTGATGACTGTGTGTCTGCTGTATTAGCTGTGATGACTGTGTGTCTGCTGTATTAGCTGTGATGACTGTGTGTCTGCTGCATTAGCTGTGATGACTGTGTGTCTGCTGTATTAGCTGTGATGACTGTGTGTCTGCTGCAGTAGCTGTGATGACTGTGTGTCTGCTGTATTAGCTGTGATGACTGTGTGTCTGCTGTATTAGCTGTGATGACTGTGTGTCTGCTGCAGTAGCTGTGATGACTGTGTGTCTGCTGTATTAGCTGTGATGACTGTGTGTCTGCTGTATTAGCTGTGATGACTGTGTGCCTGCTGTATTAGCTGTGATGACTGTGTGTCTGCTGTATTAGCTGTGATGACTGTGTGTCTGCTGTAGTAGCTGTGATGACTGTGTGTCTGCTGTATTAGCTGTGATGACTGTGTGTCTGCTGTATTAGCTGTGATGACTGTGTGTCTGCTGCAGTAGCTGTGATGACTGTGTGTCTGCTGTATTAGCTGTGATGACTGTGTGTCTGCTGTATTAGCTGTGATGACTGTGTGTCTGCTGTAGTAGCTGTGATGACTGTGTGTCTGCTGTATTAGCTGTGATGACTGTGTGTCTGCTGTATTAGCTGTGATGACTGTGTGTCTGCTGTATTAGCTGTGATGACTGTGTGTCTGCTGCAGTAGCTGTGATGACTGTGTGTCTGCTGTATTAGCTGTGATGACTGTGTGTCTGCTGTATTAGCTGTGATGACTGTGTGTCTGCTGTATTAGCTGTGATGACTGTGTGTCTGCTGCAGTAGCTGTGATGACTGTGTGTCTGCTGTATTAGCTGTGATGACTGTGTGTCTGCTGTATTAGCTGTGATGACTGTGTGTCTGCTGTATTAGCTGTGATGACTGTGTGTCTGCTGCAGTAGCTGTGCTGACTGTGTGTCTGCTGTATTAGCTGTGATGACTGTGTGTCTGCTGCAGTAGCTGTGATGACTGTGTGTCTGCTGTATTAGCTGTGATGACTGTGTGTCTGCTGTATTAGCTGTGATGACTGTGTGTCTGCTGTATTAGCTGTGATGACTGTGTGTCTGCTGTAGTAGCTGTGATGACTGTGTGTCTGCTGTATTAGCTGTGATGACTGTGTGTCTGCTGTATTAGCTGTGATGACTGTGTGTCTGCTGTATTAGCTGTGATGACTGTGTGTCTGCTGCAGTAGCTGTGATGACTGTGTGTCTGCTGTATTAGCTGTGATGACTGTGTGTCTGCTGTATTAGCTGTGATGACTGTGTGTCTGCTGTATTAGCTGTGATGACTGTGTGTCTGCTGCAGTAGCTGTGATGACTGTGTGTCTGCTGTATTAGCTGTGATGACTGTGTGTCTGCTGTATTAGCTGTGATGACTGTGTGTCTGCTGTATTAGCTGTGCTGACTGTGTGTCTGCTGCAGTAGCTGTGCTGACTGTGTGTCTGCTGTATTAGCTGTGATGACTGTGTGTCTGCTGTATTAGCTGTGATGACTGTGTGTCTGCTGTATTAGCTGTGATGACTGTGTGTCTGCTGTATTAGCTGTGATGACTGTGTGTCTGCTGTATTAGCTGTGATGAAGGGAGAGGGAGCTGGCAGAGTGAATTAATAACAGCAGGAAACACATGAAGGTCAACCACTGTTTGATCTACCAACACATTTCCATTTAGATTTGTTCACCTTCCAGTCCCAGTGTTCTCCTCTATCCTACTGCTACAGTGTTCTGTACCAGTGTCCTCTGGATCTATCCTACTGCTACAGTGTTCTGTACCAGTGTCCTCTGGGTCTATCCTACTGCTACAGTGTTCTGTACCAGTGTCCTCTGGGTCTATCCTACTGCTACAGTGTTCTGTACCAGTGTCCTCTGGATCTATCCTACTGCTACAGTGTTCTGTACCAGTGTCCTCTGGGTCTATCCTACTGCTACAGTGTTCTGTACCAGTGTCCTCTGGATCTATCCTACTGCTACAGTGTTCTGTACCAGTGTTCTCCTCTATCCTACTGCTACAGTGTTCTGTACCAGTGTCCTCTGGATCTATCCTACTGCTACAGTGTTCTGTACCAGTGTCCTCTGGATCTGTCCTACTGCTACAGTGTTCTGTACCAGTGTCCTCTGGATCTATCCTACTGCTACAGTGTTCTGTACCAGTGTTCTCCTCTATCCTACTGCTACAGTGTTCTGTACCAGTGTCCTCTGGATCTATCCTACTGCTACAGTGTTCTGTACCAGTGTTGTCCTCTATCCTACTGCTACAGTGTTCTGTACCAGTGTCCTCTGGATCTATCCTACTGCTACAGTGTTCTGTACCAGTGTCCTCTGGGTCTATCCTACTGCTACAGTGTTCTGTACCAGTGTCCTCTGGATCTGTCCTACTGCTACAGTGTTCTGTACCAGTGTTCTCCTCTATCCTACTGCTACAGTGTTCTGTACCAGTGTCCTCTGGGTCTATCCTACTGCTACAGTGTTCTGTACCAGTGTCCTCTGGGTCTGTCCTACTGCTACAGTGTTCTGTACCAGTGTTCTCCTCTATCCTACAGTGTTCTGTACCAGTGTCCTCTGGGTCTATCCTACTGCTACAGTGTTCTGTACCAGTGTCCTCTGGATCTGTCCTACTGCTACAGTGTTCTGTACCAGTGTTCTCCTCTATCCTACTGCTACAGTGTTCTGTACCAGTGTCCTCTGGGTCTGTCCTACTGCTACAGTGTTCTGTACCAGTGTTGTCCTCTATCCTACTGCTACAGTGTTCTGTACCAGTGTCCTCTGGATCTATCCTACTGCTACAGTGTTCTGTACCAGTGTCCTCTGGGTCTATCCTACTGCTACAGTGTTCTGTACCAGTGCTCTCCTCTGGAGTCTGATGTAACAGGTGATAAAGTATCTGACTCCATCTCATTTAGTTCAGGACTAATATAACAGGTGATAAAGTACCTGACTCCATCTCATTTAGTTCAGGACTAATATAACAGGTGATAAAGTACCTGACTCCATCTCATTTAGTTCAGGACTAATATAACAGGTGATAAAGTACTACTCAGAGAATGCAAAGGATGAAACTAAACTAGACAGATTCATGAAGTAGTAATATGCATTAATATGTCACCCAGATGGACTGTAGTTCTGACGTAACCCACCCATACATGATGTACACACTCTGTATAACAAGGAAGAAGTCAGATAAGAAGACAGACAGATACATACCTGACGATCTGCTCAGACACTGGTTTGTTCTGGAACTTTGAAGGGAGTTCCAGAACAGGCTTGACGGTGAAACACTGGATGCCTTCATCACAACCGTTAAGGGAAATATTGAAGTCTTGAATATAAATGAACTGGTCACAATAATTTCAACAGAACAGAAGTGTAAAGTAGACTACGCTCTACCATACAAACTAAACTCATGCCTAGACCCTCCCAGTATTCTGAATGTGTGGGGTTAACGTGTGTAGATGGCGGTGGTGAAGCACTTTGGGAAGACTGTTGATGTATGGAAAAAGTACTTTATAAATATAATTGAATAACTGATTGATTGACTGTAATCTCTGTGATAAGTATACACTGTCAGGGATAGTTCTTGATGTCTGTCTGACTCAATCAATCACATTTATTTTATCAAGCCCATTTTACATCAGCAGTGCTATAACCCAGCCTAAAACCCCAGAGAGCAAGCAATGCAGAGGCAGAAGAACAGCGGCTAGTAAAAACTCCCTAGAAAGGCCAGAACCTAGGAAGAAACCTAGAGAGGAACCAGGCTGTGAGGGGTGGCCAGTCCTCTTCTGGCTGTCTGACTGTGATCTCTGTAGTAAGGATACACTGTGAGGGAGAGGTCTTGATGTCTTCACTGGGCGGAGTGGTAGTCTTCATCTTGTCAGCGTTGGGGAACTGGGTCAGCAGTCTGGCCTCAAAGTCCTCTCTCCTCTCGTACTCCTTCCCCCTATAGATGAACATCTTGTTCTGAGAGGAGAAAAACAGAGAGAACGTGGGGGGGTTTTACACCACTTCTGTCTGACCACCAGAACATGCTTTGTGGCACAGTCGAAGCCAAGCTGGGCTTCGGGGGGCTAAAAAGGTTAAGGGATCGCCAACACGGCATCTCACTGACATCTGCCATGTTTCACTACACTGGACTAGTGATAAACACTGATAACACACACTGAACTGACCCAACAGAGCGGCATAACACTGCAGACACAGTATAATATGGGGTTGAATCTTGTATTGTAAAACCACATGACCTTCCTGGATGTAATGAACGTATTGTCTGATGCAACGGCAAAGAACAGAGTTAGAACCTTGGTCTGATCAAAACTCATGTTTTCCTTCTGCTACATCAGTGTTTCATGTTTTCTTTCTGCTACATCAGTATTCAGTGTTTCATGTTTTCCTTCTGCTACATCAGTATTCAGTGTTTCATGTTTTCCTTCTGCTACATCAGTATTCAGTGTTTCATGTTTTCCTTCTGCTACATTAGTATTCAGTGTTTCATGTTTTCCTTCTGCTACATTAGTATTCAGTGTTTCATGTTTTCCTTCTGCTACATCAGTATTCAGTGTTTCATGTTTTCCTTCTGCTACATCAGTATTCAGTGTTTCATGTTTTCCTTCTGCTACATCAGTATTCAGTGTTTCATGTTTTCCTTCTGCTACATCAGTATTCAGTGTTTCATGTTTTCCTTCTGCTACATCAGTATTCAGTGTTTCATGTTTTCCTATGCTACATCAGTATTCAGTGTTTCATGTTTTCCTTCTGCTACATCAGTATTCAGTGTTTCATGTTTTCCTTCTGCTACATCAGTATTCAGTGTTTCATGTTTTCCTTCTGCTACATCAGTATTCAGTGTTTCATGGTTTCCTTCTGCTACATCAGTATTCAGTGTTTCATGTTTTCCTTCTGCTACATCAGTATTCAGTGTTTCATGTTTTCTTTCTGCTACATCAGTATTCAGTGTTTCATGTTTTCCTTCTGCTACATCAGTATTTCATGTTTTCCTTCTGCTACATTAGTATTCAGTGTTTCATGTTTTCCTTCTGCTACATTAGTATTCAGTGTTTCATGTTTTCCTTCTGCTACATCAGTATTCAGTGTTTCATGTTTTCCTTCTGCTACATCAGTATTCAGTGTTTCATGTTTTCCTTCTGCTACATCAGTATTCAGTGTTTCATGTTTTCCTTCTGCTACATCAGTATTCAGTGTTTCATGTTTTCCTTCTGCTACATTAGTATTCAGTGTTTCATGTTTTCCTTCTGCTACATTAGTATTCAGTGTTTCATGTTTTCCTTCTGCTACATCAGTATTCAGTGTTTCATGTTTTCCTTCTGCTACATCAGTATTCAGTGTTTCATGTTTTCCTTCTGCTACATCAGTATTCAGTGTTTCATGTTTTCCTATGCTACATCAGTAAACAGTGAGAGTTATTGGCAGTGAACTGGTGTCAAATCAGAGAAGCAATTTATCAAATAAAGAGACTGTTTCTATTCTCAACAGGCTTTGAACTGTGTTCTGTCCCAACAGGCTTTGGACCTTGTTCTGCCCTCAACAGGCTTTGAACCTTGTTCTGCTCCCAACAGGCTTTGAACCCTGTTCTGCTCCCAACAGGCTTTGAACCGTGTTCTGCTCCCAACAGGCTTTGAACCGTGTTCTGTTCCCAACAGGCTTTGGACCTTGTTCTGCTCTCAACAGGCTTTGAACCCTGTTCTGCTCTCAACAGGCTTTCAGCTTTGTTCTGCTCTCAACAGGCTTTGAACCCTGTTCTGCTCTCAAAAGGCTTTGAACCCTGTTCTGTTCCCAACAGGCTTTGAACCCTGTTCTGTTCCCAACAGGCTTTGAACCCTGTTCTGTTCCCAACAGGCTTTGAACCCTGTCCTGTTCCCAACAGGCTTTGAACCCTGTTCTGCTCTCAACAGGCTTTGAACTTTGTTTTTCTCCCTAATGTAACATACGCTGATGCTTTCTGCGCATGAATTGCCGCGCAGAAGAATTGCCATGGCGCAGAGATTGGACTTCACTGAGTTCGTTCCATTAGTTTGCACTATATAGATCGATTAAACATTAGATCAGTCCCTTTTCAATGCAACACACCAAAACAAATCTAACTTTGCAAGACTGAGTCTGTGATTTTGTTGTAGGCAGAGCACAACGGAGTAGAATACTATTGGCGGGGGTAGCCCACGAGCAATCTTTCAATCACCCACGAGTGAATGCGCTTTTCAGATTACATTTACATTTTAGTCATTTAGCAGATGCTCTTATCCAGAGCGACTTACAGTAGTGAATGGATACATTTCAATTCATTTCATACATTTTTCTTCTTTTTTTCCCTCCATACTGGCCCCCCGTGGGAATCGAACCCACAACCCTGGCGTTGCAAACACCATTGCAAACACCATGCTCTACCAACTGAGCCACAGGGAAGCAGATCAGTTCAGATCAGTTCAGTTCAGTTCAGTTCAGATCAGGTCAGATCAATTCAGATCAGATCAGATCAAATCAGTTCAGATCAGATCAGTTCAGATCAGTTCAGATCAGTTCAGTTCAGAGCACAGAGCTGCATGTTTGTTGATGTTCTTTGCTAGTTAGTGAGTTATCAGCCCAGTTATAGATAAGTAAAGGTCAGCAATGGGGAGTTACTGCTTCCTACAAGAGCACATAAAATGTAGGCTACATTTCAAGTTGTCTTTGAAAAGCCAGTCAGGTAAAAAGCTTGTCTTAATTAAAGGGACAGTGTTGTATTTTGAGACAGGCTTGAATATGCATGTACAACAATAGGCAGAGGGGTAGCCTACATTGTCTAATTCCCTGTATGGTAATTATAATTCATTTTGTAAAGTAGTTTCTTGCATCATATAATACAATTTACCTATTTGTCCCATGGTGTTACAGACCAAGTAAAAAATCATGCATTAAAGTCAGGCTCTTCATAATGTAAAAATGTCGTTAAAAGTCTCATTTAATGTAGACCTGCATTGAACACCACATATAGACTATTGTAGGCTATATCATAGAAATCAACAGCTATTTCCATGTGGAAATGTTATGGGATTTACTCCATTGGTTTTGTTGGTAGGCCTACTACATTATGCTCGGATAGCCACAATAGCCTATTGGCTACTGTCTAAAACTGTAAGGGTTCAGCCTATTGGTTACTGTCTATAACTAAGGGTTCAGCCTATTGGCTACTGTCTATAACTGTAAGGGTTCAGCCTATTGGCTACTGTCTAACACTGTAAGGGTTCAGCCTATTGGTTACTGTCTATAACTGCAAGGGTTCAGCCTATTGGCTACTGTCTATAACTGTAAGGGTTCAGCCTATTGGCTACTGTCTAAAACTGTTAGGGTTCAGCCTATTGGCTACTGTCTAAAACTGTAAGGGTTCAGCCTATTGGTTACTGTCTATAACTGCAAGGGTTCAGCCTATTGGCTACTGTCTATAACTGTAAGGGTTCAGCCTATTGGCTACTGTCTAAAACTGTTAGGGTTCAGCCTATTGGCTACTGTCTATAACTGTAAGGATACAGCCTATTGGCTACTGTCTATAACTAAGGGTTCAGCCTATTGGCAACTGTCTATAACTGTAAGGGTTCAGCCTATTGGCTACTGTCTATAACTGTAAGGGTTCAGCCTATTGGCTACTGTCTATAACTGTAAGGGTTCAGCCTATTGGCTACTGTCTAAAACTGTAAGGGTTCAGCATATTGGCTACTGTCTAAAACTGTCAGGGTTTAGCCTATTGGCTACTGTCTATAACTGTAAGGGTTCAACCTATTGGCTACTGTCTATAACTGTAAGGGTTCGCCTATGCTATTGGCTACTGTCTAAAACTGTAAGGGTTCAGCCTATTGGCTACTGTCTAAAACGGTCAGGTTTCAGCCTATTGGCTACTGTCTATAACTGTAAGGGTTCCGCCTATTGGCTACTGTCTATAACTGTAAGGGTTCAGCCTATTGGCTACTGTCTAAACTGTAAGGGTTCAGCCGGCCGTCTATAACTGTAAGGGTACAGCCTATTGGCTACTGTCTAAAACTGTAAGGGTTCAGCCTATTGGCTACTGTCTAAAACTGTAAGGGTTCAGCCTATTGGCTACTGTCTATAACTGTAAGGGTTCAGCCTATTGGCTACCGTCTATAACTGTAAGGGTTCAGCCTATTGGCTACTGTCTATAACTTGTAAACTGTAAGGGTTCAGCCTATTGGCTACTGTCTATAACTGTAAGGGTTCAGCCTATTGGCTACTGTCTATAACTGTAAGGGTTCAGCCTATTGGCTACTGTCTATAACTGTAAGGGTTCAGCCTATTGGCTACTGTCTATAACTGTAAGGGTTCAGCCTATTGGCTACTGTCTATAACTGTAAGGCTCTGTCTGGTTCAGCCTATTGGCTACTGTCTATAACTGTAAGGGTTCAGCCTATTGGCTACTGTCTATAACTGTAAGGGTTCAGCCTATTGGCTACTGTCAAAACTGTAAGGGTTCAGCCTATTGGCTACTGTCTATAACTGTAAGGGTTCAGCCTATTGGCTACTGTCTATAACTGTAAGGGTTCAGCCTATTGGCTACTGTCTATAACTGTAAGGGTTCAGCCTATTGGCTACTGTCTATAACTGTAAGGGTTCAGCCTATTGGCTACTGTCTATAACTGTAAGGGTTCAGCCTATTGGCTACTGTCTATAACTGTAAGGGTTCAGCCTATTGGCTACTGTCTATAACTGTAAGGGTTCAGCCTATTGGCTACTGTCTATAACTGTAAGGGTTCAGCCTATTGGCTACTGTCATAACGTAAGGGTTCAGCCTATTGGCTACTGTCTATAACTGTAAGGGTTCCAGCCTACTGGCTACTGTCTATAACTGTAAGGGTTCAGCCTATTGGCTACTGTCTATAACTGTAAGGGTTCAGCCTATTGGCTACTGTCTATAACTGTAAGGGTTCAGCCTATTGGCTACTGTCTATAACTGTAAGGGTTCAGCCTACTGGCCTGTCTATAACTGTAAGGGTTCAGCCTATTGGCTACTGTCTATAACTGTAAGGGTTCAGCCTATTGGCTACTGTCTATAACTGTAAGGGTTCAGCCTATTGGCTACTGTCTATAACTGTAAGGGTTCAGCCTATTGGCTACTGTCTATAACTGTAAGGGTTCAGCCTATTGGCTACTGTCTATAACTGTAAGGGTTCAGCCTATTGGCTACTGTCTATAACTGTAAGGGTTCAGCCTATTGGCTACTGTCTAACTTGCTACTGTCTAAACTGGAGGGTTCAGCCTATTGGCTACTGTCTATAACTGTAAGGGTTCAGCCTATTGGCTACTGTCTATAACTGTAAGGGTTCAGCCTATTGGCTACTGTCTATAACTGTAAGGGTTCAGCCTATTGGCTACTGTCTATAACTGTAAGGGTTCAGCCTATTGGCTACTGTCTATAACTGTAAGGGTTCAGCCTATTGGCTACTGTCTATAACTGTAAGGGTTCAGCCTATTGGCTACTGTCTATAACTGTAAGGGTTCAGCCTATTGGCTACTGTCTATAACTGTAAGGGTTCAGCCTATTGGCTACTGTCTATAACTGTAAGGGTTCAGCCTATTGGCTACTGTCTATAACTGTTAGGGTTCAGCCTATTGGCTACTGTCTATAACTGTAAGGGTACAGCCTATTGGCTACTGTCTATAACTGTAAGGGTTCAGCCTATTGGCTACTGTCTATAACTGTAAGGGTTCCAGCCTATTTGGCTACTGTCTATAACTGTAAGGGTTCAGCCTATTGGCTACTGTCTATAACTGTAAGGGTTCAGCCTATTGGCTACTGTCTATAACTGTAAGGGTTCAGCCTATTGGCTACTGTCTATACGGGTTCTATGGCTACTGTCTAAACTGTAAGGTTTCAGCCTTATTGGCTACTGTCTATAACTGTAAGGGTTCAGCCTATTGGCTACTGTCTATAACTGTAAGGGTTCAGCCTATTGGCTACCGTCTATAAACTGGTCAGGTTAAGCCTATTGGCTACTGTCTATAACTGTTAGGGTTCAGCCTATTGGCTACTGTCTATAACTGTAAGGGTTCAGCCTATTTACATGTCTATAACTGTAAGGTTCAGCCTATTGGCTCCTGTCTATAACTGTAAGGGTTCAACCTATTGGCTACTGTCTATAACTGTAGAGTTCAGCCTATTGGCTACTGTCGGGGTTCAGCCTATTGGCTACTGTCTATAACTGTAAGGGTTCAGCCTCTGGCTACTGTCTAAAACTGTAAGATTTCAGCCTATTGGCTACTGTCTATAACTGTAAGGGTTCAGCCTATTGGCTACCGTCTAAAACTGTAAGGGTTCAGCATATTGGCTACTGTCTAAAACTGTCAGGGTTTAGCCTATTGGCTACTGTCTATAACTGTAAGGGTTCAACCTATTGGCTACTGTCTATAACTGTAAGGGTTCAGCCTATTGGCTACTGTCTATAACTGTAAGGGTTCAGCCTATTGGCTACTGTCTAGGTCAGCCTGGGCTACTGTCTATAACTGTAAGGGTTCAGCCTATTGGCTACTGTCTATAAACTGTAAGGGTTCAGCCTATTGGCTACTGTCTAAAACTGTCGGGTTTAGCCTATTGCTACTGTCTATAACTGTAAGGGTTCAACCTATTGGCTACTGTCTATAACTGTAAGGGTTCGGCCTATTGGCTACCGTCTATAACTGTAAGGGTTCAGCCTATTGGCTACTGTCTATAACTGTAAGGGTTCAGCCTATTGGCTACTGTCTATAACTGTAAGGGTTCAGCCTATTGGCTACTGTCTATAACCAGGGTTCAGCCTATTGGCTACTGTCTATAACGTAAGGGTTCAGCCTATTGGCTACCGTCTAAAACTATGTCAGCCTATTGGCCTGTCTATAACTGTAAGGGTTCAGCCTATTGGCTACTGTCTATAACTGTAAGGGTTCAGCCTATTGGCTACTGTCTATAACTGTAAGGGTTCGGCCTATTGGCTACTGTCTATAACTGTAAGGGTTCAGCCTATTGGCTACTGTCTATAACTGTAAGGGTTCAGCCTATTGGCTACTGTCTAACACTGTTAGGGTCTAGCCCATGCATTGGCTACTGTCTATAACTGTAAGTGATACAGCGTATTGGCTACTGTCTATAACTAAGGGTTCAGCCTATTGGCTACTGTCGATAACTGTAAGGGTTCAAGCCTATTGGCTACTGTCTATAACTGTAAGGGTTCAACCTATTGGCTACTGTCTATAACTGTAAGGGTTCAGCCTATTGGCTACTGTCTATAACTGTAAGGGTTCAGCCTATTGGCTACTGTCTATAACTGTAAGGGGTTTCAGCCTATTGGCTACTGTCTAAAACTGTAAGATTTCATTGGCTACTGTCTATAACTGTAAGGGTTCAGCCTATTGGCTACTGTCTAAAACTGTAAGGGTTCAGCCTATTGGCTACTGTCTAAAACTGTAAGGGTTCAGCCTATTGGCTACTGTCTATAACTGTAAGGGTTCAGCCTATTGGCTACTGTCTATAACTGTAAGGGTTCAGCCTATTGGCTACTGTCTATAACTGTAAGGGTTCAGCCTATTGGCTACTGTCTATAACTAAGGGTACAGCCTATTGGCTACTGTCTAAAACTGTAAGGGTTCAGCCTATTGGCTACTGTCTAAAACTGTAAAGGGTTCAGCCTTTTGGCTACTGTCTATAACTGTAAGGGTTCAGCCTATTGGCTACTGTCTATAACTGTAAGGGTTCAGCCTATTGGCTACTGTCTATAACTGTAAGGGTCAGCTCTATTGGCTACTGTCTATAACTGTAAGGGTTCAGCCTATTGGCTACTGTCTATAACTTAAGGGTTCAGCCTATTGGCTACTGTCTATAACTGTAAGGGTTCAGCCTATTGGCCACTCCAAAACTGTAAGGGTTCAGCCTATTGGCTACTGTCTATAACTGTAAGGGTTCAGCCTATTGGCTACTGTCTATAACTGTAAGGGTTCAGCCTATTGGCTACTGTCTATAACTGTAAGGGTTCAGCCTATTGGCTACTGTCTATAACTGTAAGGGGTACAGCCTATTGGCTACTGTCTATAACTGTAAGGGTTCAGCCTATTGGCTACTGTCTATAACTGTAAGGGTTCAGCCTATTGGCTACTGTCTATAACTGTAAGGGTTCAGCCTATTGGCTACTGTCGTTCGCCTGGCTACTGTCTATAACTGTAAGGGTTCAGCCTATTGGCTACTGTCTAAAACTGTAAGATTTCAGCCAATTGGCTACTGTCTATAACTGTAAGGGTTCAGCCTATTGGCTACTGTCTAAAACTGTAAGGGTAGCCTATTGGCTACTGTCTAAAACGGTCAGGGTTTAGCCTATTGGCTACTGTCTATAACTGTAAGGGTTCAGCCCTATTGGCTACTGTCTATAACTGTAAGGGTTCAGCCTATTGGCTACTGTCTATAACTGTAAGGGTTCAGCCTATTGGCTACTGTCTATAACTAAGGATACAGCCTATTGGCTACTGTCTAAAACTGTAAGGGTTCAGCCTATTGGCTACTGTCTAAAACTGTAAGGGTTCACCCTATTGGCTACTGTCTATAACTGTAAGGGTTCAGCCTCTTGGGCTACTGTCTATAACTGTAAGGGTTCAGCCTATTGGCTACTGTCTATAACTGTAAGGGTTCAGCCTATTGGCTACTGTCTATAACTGTAAGATTTCAGCCTATTGGCTACTGTCTATAACTAAGGATACAGCCTATTGGCTACTGTCTAAAACTGTAAGGGTTCAGCCTATTGGCTACTGTCTAAAACTGTAAGGGTTCAGCCTATTGGCTACTGTCTATAACTGTAAGGGTTCAGCCTATTGGCTACTGTCTATAACCTGTAAGGGTTCAGCCTATTGGCTACTGTCTATAACTGTTAGGGTTCAGCCTATTGGCTACTTTCTATAACTGTAAGGATACAGCCTATTGGCTACTGTCTATAACTAAGGGTTCAGCCTATTGGCTACTGTCTATAACTGTAAGGGTTCAACCTTATTGGCTACTGTCTATAACTGTAAGAGTTCAGCCTATTGGCTACTGTCAGTGTTCAGCCTATTGGCTACTGTCTATAACTGTAAGGGTTCAGCCTATTGGCTACTGTCTAAAACTGTAAGATTTCAGCCTATTGGCTACTGTCTATAACTGTAAGGGTTCAGCCTATTGGCTACTGTCTAAAACTGTAAGGGTTCAGCCTATTGGCTAATGTCTAAAACGGTCAGGGTTTAGCCTATTGGCTACTGTCTATAACTGTAAGGGTTCCGCCTATTGGCTACTGTCTATAACTGTAAGGGTTCAGCCTATTGGCTACTGTCTATAACTGTAAGGGTTCAGCCTATTGGCTACTGTCTATAACTAAGGATACAGCCTATTGGCTACTGTCTAAAACTGTAAGGGTTCAGCCTATTGGCTACTGTCTAAAACTGTAAGGGTTCAGCCTATTGGCTACTGTCTATAACTGTAAGGGTTCAGCCTATTGGCTACTGTCTATAACTGTAAGGGTTAAGCCTATTGGCTACTGTCTATAACTGTAAGGGTTCAGCCTATTGGCTACTGTCTATAACTGTAAGGGTTCAGCCTATTGGCTACTGTCTATAACTAAGGATACAGCCTATTGGCTACTGTCTAAAACTGTAAGGGTTCAGCCTATTGGCTACTGTCTAAAACTGTAAGGGTTCAGCCTATTGGCTACTGTCTATAACTGTAAGGGTTCAGCCTATTGGCTACTGTCTATAACTGTAAGGGTTCAGCCTATTGGCTACTGTCTATAACTGTTAGGGTTCAGCCTATTGGCTACTTTCTATAACTGTAAGGATACAGCCTATTGGCTACTGTCTATAACTGTAAGGGTTCAGCCTATTGGCTACTGTCTATAACTGTAAGAGTTCAGCCTATTGGCTACTGTCAGGGTTCAGCCTATTGGCTACTGTCTATAACTGTAAGGGTTCAGCCTATTGGCTACTGTCTATAACTGTAAGGGTTCAGCCTATTGGCTACTGTCTATAACTGTAAGGGTTCAGCCTATTGGCTACTGTCTAACACTGTTAGGGTTCAGCCTATTGGCTACTGTCTATAACTGTAAGGATACAGCGTATTGGCTACTGTCTATAACTAAGGGTTCAGCCTATTGGCTACTGTCTATAACTGTAAGGGTTCAAGCTATTGGCTACTGTCTATAACTGTAAGGGTTCAATCTACTGGCTACTGTCTATAACTGTAAGGGTTCAGCCTATTGGCTACTGTCTATAACTGTAAGGGTTCAGCCTATTGGCTACTGTCTATAACTGTAAGGGTTCAGCCTATTGGCTACTGTCTATAACTGTAAGGGTTCAGCCTATTGGCTACTGTCTATAACTGTAAGGGTTCAGGCTATTGGCTACTGTCTATAACTGTAAGGGTTCAGCCTATTGGCTACTGTCTATAACTAAGGATACAGCATATTGGCTACTGTCTAAAACTGTAAGGGTTCAGCCTATTGGCTACTGTCTAAAACTGTAAGGGTTCAGCCTATTGGCTACTGTCTAAAACTGTAAGGGTTCAGCCTATTGGCTACTGTCTATAACTGTAAGGGTTCAGCCTATTGGCTACTGTCTATAACTGTAAGGGTTCAGCCTATTGGCTACTGTCTACAACTGTAAGGGTTCAGCCTATTGGCTACTGTCTATAACTGTAAGGGTTCAGCCTATTGGCTACTGTCTATAACTGTAAGGGTTCAGCCTATTGGCTACTGTCTATAACTGTAAGGGTTCAGCCTATTGGCTACTGTCTATAACTGTAAGGGTTCAGCCTATTGGCTACTGTCTAACACTGTTAGGGTTCAGCCTATTGGCTACTGTCTATAACTGTAAGGATACAGCGTATTGGCTACTGTCTATAACTAAGGGTTCAGCCTATTGGCTACTGTCTATAACTGTAAGGGTTCAAGCTATTGGCTACTGTCTATAACTGTAAGGGTTCAAGCTATTGGCTACTGTCTATAACTGTAAGGATTCAGCCTATTGGCTACTGTCTATAACTGTAAGGGTTCAGCCTATTGGCTACTGTCTAAAACTGTAAGGGTTCAGCCTATTGGCTACTGTCTAAAACGGTCAGGGTTTAGCCTATTGGCTACTGTCTATAACTGTAAGGGTTCAACCTATTGGCTACTGTCTATAACTGTAAGGGTTCAGCCTATTGGCTACTGTCTATAACTGTAAGGGTTCAGCCTATTGGCTACTGTCTATAACTGTAAGGGTTCAGCCTATTGGCTACTGTCTATAACTTAAGGACACAGCCTATTGGCTACTGTCTAAAACTGTAAGGGTTCAGCCTATTGGCTACTGTCTAAAACTGTTAGGGTTCAGCCTATTGGCTACTTTCTATAACTGTAAGGGTTCAGCCTATTGGCTACTGTCTATAACTGTAAGGGTTCAGCCTATTGGCTACTGTCTATAACTGTAAGGGTTCAACCTATTGGCTACTGTCTATAACTGTAAGATTTCAGCCTATTGGCTACTGTCTATAACTGTAAGGGTTCAGCCTATTGGCTACTGTCTAAAACTGTAAGAGTTCAGCCTATTGGCTACTGTCTAAAACTGTCAGGGTTCAGCCTATTGGCTACTGTCTATAACTGTAAGGGTTCAGCCTATTGGCTACTGTCTATAACTGTAAGGGTTCAGCCTATTGGCTACTGTCTATAACCGTAAGGGTTCAGCCTATTGGCTACTGTCTATAACTGTAAGGTTTCAGCCTATTGGCTACTGTCTATAACTGTAAGGGTTCAGCCTATTGGCTACTGTCTATAACTGTAAGGGTTCAGCCTATTGGCTACTGTCTAAAACTGTCAGGGTTTTAGCCTATTGGCTACTGTCTATAACTGTAAGGGTTCAACCTATTGGCTACTGTCTATAACTGTAAGGGTTCAGCCTATTGGCTACTGTCTATAACTGTAAGGGTTCAGCCTATTGGCTACTGTCTATAACTGTAAGGGTTCAGCCTATTGGCTACTGTCTATAACTGTAAGGGTTCAGCCTATTGGCTACTGTCTATAACTGTAAGGATACAGCATATTGGCTACTGTCTAAAACTGTAAGGGTTCAGCCTATTGGCTACTGTCTAAAACTGTAAGGGTTCAGCCTATTGGCTACTGTCTATAACTGTAAGGGTTCAGCCTATTGGCTACTGTCTATAACTGTAAGGGTTCAGCCTATTGGCTACTGTCTATAACTGTAAGGGTTCAGCCTATTGGCTACTGTCTATAACTGTAAGGGTTCAGCCTATTGGCTACTGTCTATAACTGTAAGGGTTCAGCCTATTGGCTACTGTCTAACACTGTTAGGGTTCAGCCTATTGGCTACTGTCTATAACTGTAAGGATACAGCGTATTGGCTACTGTCTATAACTAAGGGTTCAGCCTATTGGCTACTGTCTATAACTGTAAGGGTTCAAGCTATTGGCTACTGTCTATAACTGTAAGGGTTCAAGCTATTGGCTACTGTCTATAACTGTAAGGGTTCAGCCTATTGGCTACTGTCTATAACTGTAAGGGTTCAGCCTATTGGCTACTGTCTATAACTGTAAGGGTTCAGCCTATTGGCTACTGTCTAAAACTGTAAGATTTCAGCCAATTGGCTACTGTCTATAACTGTAAGGGTTCAGCCTATTGGCTACTGTCTAAAACTGTAAGGGTTCAGCCTATTGGCTACTGTCTAAAACGGTCAGGGTTTAGCCTATTGGCTACTGTCTATAACTGTAAGGGTTCAGCCTATTGGCTACTGTCTATAACTGTAAGGGTTCAGCCTATTGGCTACTGTCTATAACTGTAAGGGTTCAGCCTATTGGCTACTGTCTATAACTAAGGATACAGCATATTGGCTACTGTCTAAAACTGTAAGGGTTCAGCCTATTGGCTACTGTCTAAAACTGTAAGGGTTCAGCCTATTGGCTACTGTCTATAACTGTAAGGGTTCAGCCTATTGGCTACTGTCTATAACTGTAAGGGTTCAGCCTATTGGCTACTGTCTATAACTGTAAGGGTTCAGCCTATTGGCTACTGTCTATAACTGTAAGATTTCAGCCTATTGGCTACTGTCTATAACTAAGGATACAGCCTATTGGCTACTGTCTAAAACTGTAAGGGTTCAGCCTATTGGCTACTGTCTAAAACTGTAAGGGTTCAGCCTATTGGCTACTGTCTATAACTGTAAGGGTTCAGCCTATTGGCTACTGTCTATAACTGTAAGGGTTCAGCCTATTGGCTACTGTCTATAACTGTTAGGGTTCAGCCTATTGGCTACTTTCTATAACTGTAAGGATACAGCCTATTGGCTACTGTCTATAACTAAGGGTTCAGCCTATTGGCTACTGTCTATAACTGTAAGGGTTCAACCTATTGGCTACTGTCTATAACTGTAAGAGTTCAGCCTATTGGCTACTGTCAGGGTTCAGCCTATTGGCTACTGTCTATAACTGTAAGGGTTCAGCCTATTGGCTACTGTCTAAAACTGTAAGATTTCAGCCTATTGGCTACTGTCTATAACTGTAAGGGTTCAGCCTATTGGCTACTGTCTAAAACTGTAAGGGTTCAGCCTATTGGCTACTGTCTAAAACGGTCGGGGTTTAGCCTATTGGCTACTGTCTATAACTGTAAGGGTTCCGCCTATTGGCTACTGTCTATAACTGTAAGGGTTCAGCCTATTGGCTACTGTCTATAACTGTAAGGGTTCAGCCTATTGGCTACTGTCTATAACTAAGGATACAGCCTATTGGCTACTGTCTAAAACTGTAAGGGTTCAGCCTATTGGCTACTGTCTAAAACTGTAAGGGTTCAGCCTATTGGCTACTGTCTATAACTGTAAGGGTTCAGCCTATTGGCTACTGTCTATAACTGTAAGGGTTCAGCCTATTGGCTACTGTCTATAACTGTAAGGGTTCAGCCTATTGGCTACTGTCTATAACTGTAAGGGTTCAGCCTATTGGCTACTGTCTATAACTAAGGATACAGCCTATTGGCTACTGTCTAAAACTGTAAGGGTTCAGCCTATTGGCTACTGTCTAAAACTGTAAGGGTTCAGCCTATTGGCTACTGTCTATAACTGTAAGGGTTCAGCCTATTGGCTACTGTCTATAACTGTAAGGGTTCAGCCTATTGGCTACTGTCTATAACTGTTAGGGTTCAGCCTATTGGCTACTTTCTATAACTGTAAGGATACAGCCTATTGGCTACTGTCTATAACTGTAAGGGTTCAGCCTATTGGCTACTGTCTATAACTGTAAGAGTTCAGCCTATTGGCTACTGTCAGGGTTCAGCCTATTGGCTACTGTCTATAACTGTAAGGGTTCAGCCTATTGGCTACTGTCTATAACTGTAAGGGTTCAGCCTATTGGCTACTGTCTATAACTGTAAGGGTTCAGCCTATTGGCTACTGTCTAACACTGTTAGGGTTCAGCCTATTGGCTACTGTCTATAACTGTAAGGATACAGCGTATTGGCTACTGTCTATAACTAAGGGTTCAGCCTATTGGCTACTGTCTATAACTGTAAGGGTTCAGCCTATTGGCTACTGTCTATAACTGTAAGGGTTCAGCCTACTGGCTACTGTCTATAACTGTAAGGTTTCAGCCTATTGGCTACTGTCTATAACTGTAAGGGTTCAGCCTATTGGCTACTGTCTATAACTGTAAGGGTTCAGCCTATTGGCTACTGTCTATAACTGTCAGGGTTCAGCCTATTGGCTACTGTCTATAACTGTAAGGGTTCAGCCTATTGGCTACTGTCTATAACTGTAAGGGTTCAGCCTATTGGCTACTGTCTATAACTGTAAGGGTTCAGCCTATTGGCTACTGTCTATAACTGTAAGGGTTCAGCCTATTGGCTACTGTCTATAACTGTAAGGGTTCAGCCTATTGGCTACTGTCTATAACTGTAAGGTTTCAGCCTATTGGCTACTGTCTATAACTGTAAGGTTACAGCCTATTGGCTACTGTCTAAAACTGTAAGGGTTCAGCCTATTGGCTACTGTCTATAACTGTAAGGGTTCAGCCTATTGGCTACTGTCTATAACTGTAAGGGTTCAGCCTATTGGCTACTGTCTATAACTGTAAGGGTTCAGCCTATTGGCTACTGTCTATAACTGTAAGGGTTCAGCCTATTGGCTACTGTCTATAACTAAGGATACAGCCTATTGGCTACTGTCTAAAACTGTAAGGGTTCAGCCTATTGGCTACTGTCTAAAACTGTAAGGGTTCAGCCTATTGGCTACTGTCTATAACTGTAAGGGTTCAGCCTATTGGCTACTGTCTATAACTGTAAGGGTTCAGCCTATTGGCTACTGTCTATAACTGTTAGGGTTCAGCCTATTGGCTACTTTCTATAACTGTAAGGGTTCAGCCTATTGGCTACTGTCTATAACTGTAAGGGTTCAGCCTATTGGCTACAGTCTATAACTGAAAGAGTCAGCCTTCTACGTAGGGTTCAGCCTATTGGCTACTGTCTATAACTGTAAGGGTTCAGCCTATTGGCTACTGTCTATAACTGTAAGGGTTCAGCCTATTGGCTACTGTCTATAACTGTAAGGGTTCAGCCTATTGGCTACTGTCTAACACTGTTAGGGTTCAGCCTATTGGCTACTGTCTATAACTGTAAGGATACAGCGTATTGGCTACTGTCTATAACTAAGGGTTCAGCCTATTGGCTAATGTCTATAACTGTAAGGGTTCAAGCTATTGGCTACTGTCTATAACTGTAAGGGTTCAAGCTATTGGCTACTGTCTATAACTGTAAGGGTTCAGCCTATTGGCTACTGTCTATAACTGTAAGGGTTCAGCCTATTGGCTACTGTCTATAACTGTAAGGGTTCAGCCTATTGGCTACTGTCTAAAACTGTAAGATTTAAGCCTATTGGCTACTGTCTATAACTGTAAGGGTTCAGCCTATTGGCTACTGTCTAAAACGGTCAGGGTTTAGCCTATTGGCTACTGTCTATAACTGTAAGGGTTCAACCTATTGGCTACTGTCTATAACTGTAAGGGTTCAGCCTATTGGCTACTGTCTATAACTGTAAGGGTTCAGCCTATTGGCTACTGTCTATAACTGTAAGGGTTCAGCCTATTGGCTACTGTCTATAACTGTAAGGGTTCAGCCTATTGGCTACTGTCTATAACTGTAAGATTTCAGCCTATTGGCTACTGTCTATAACTTAAGGGTTCAGCCTATTGGCTACTGTCTAAAACTGTAAGGGTTCAGCCTATTGGCTACTGTCTAAAACTGTAAGGGTTCAGCCTATTGGCTACTGTCTATAACTGTAAGGGTTCAGCCTATTGGCTACTGTCTATAACTGTAAGGGTTCAGCCTATTGGCTACTGTCTATAACTGTAAGGGTTCAGCCTATTGGCTACTGTCTATAACTGTTAGGGTTCAGCCTATTGGCTACTGTCTATAACTGTAAGGATACAGCCTATTGGCTACTGTCTATAACTGAAGGGTTCAGCCTATTGGCTACTGTCTATAACTGTAAGGGTTCAGCCTATTGGCTACTGTCTATAACTGTAAGGGTTCAGCCTATTGGCTACTGTCAGGGTTCAGCCTATTGGCTACTGTCTATAACTGTAAGGGTTCAGCCTATTGGCTACTGTCTAAAACTGTAAGATTTCAGCCTATTGGCTACTGTCTATAACTGTAAGGGTTCAGCCTATTGGCTACTGTCTAAAACTGTAAGATTTCAGCCTATTGGCTACTGTCTATAACTGTAAGGGTTCAGCCTATTGGCTACTGTCTATAACTGTAAGGGTTCAGCCTATTGGCTACTGTCTAAAACTGTAAGGGTTCAGCCTATTGGCTACTGTCTATAACTGTAAGGGTTCAGCCTATTGGCTACTGTCTATAACTGTAAGGGTTCAGCCTATTGGCTACTGTCTATAACTGTAAGGGTTCAGCCTATTGGCTACTGTCTATAACTGTAAGGGTTCAGCCTATTGGCTACTGTCTATAACTGTAAGGGTTCAGCCTATTGGCTACTGTCTATAACTGTAAGGGTTCAGCCTATTGGCTACTGTCTATAACTGTAAGGGTTCAACCTATTGGCTACTGTCTATAACTGTAAGGATACAGCGTATTGGCTACTGTCTATAACTAAGGGTTCAGCCTATTGGCTAATGTCTATAACTGTAAGGGTTCAAGCTATTGGCTACTGTCTATAACTGTAAGGGTTCAAGCTATTGGCTACTGTCTATAACTGTAAGGGTTCAGCCTATTGGCTACTGTCTATAACTGTAAGGGTTCAGCCTATTGGCTACTGTCTATAACTGTAAGGGTTCAGCCTATTGGCTACTGTCTAAAACTGTAAGGTTTCAGCCTATTGGCTACTGTCTATAACTGTAAGGGTTCAGCCTATTGGCTACTGTCTAAAACGGTAAGGGTTCAGCCTATTGGCTACTGTCTATAACTGTAAGGGTTCAGCCTATTGGCTACTGTCTATAACTGTAAGGGTTCAGCCTATTGGCTACTGTCTATAACTGTAAGGGTTCAGCCTATTGGCTACTGTCTATAACTGTAAGGGTTCAGCCTATTGGCTACTGTCTATAACTGTAAGGGTTCAGCCTATTGGCTACTGTCTATAACTGTAAGGTTTCAGCCTATTGGCTACTGTCTATAACTAAGGATACAGCCTATTGGCTACTGTCTAAAACTGTAAGGGTTCAGCCTATTGGCTACTGTCTAAAACTGTAAGGGTTCAGCCTATTGGCTACTGTCTATAACTGTAAGGGTTCAGCCTATTGGCTACTGTCTATAACTGTAAGGGTTCAGCCTATTGGCTACTGTCTATAACTGTAAGGGTTCAGCCTATTGGCTACTGTCTATAACTGTTAGGGTTCAGCCTATTGGCTACTTTCTATAACTGTAAGGGTACAGCCTATTGGCTACTGTCTATAACTGTAAGGGTTCAGCCTATTGGCTACTGTCTATAACTGTAAGGGTTCAACCTATTGGCTACTGTCTATAACTGTAAGAGTTCAGCCTATTGGCTACTGTCAGGGTTCAGCCTATTGGCTACTGTCTATAACTGTAAGGGTTCAGCCTATTGGCTACTGTCTAAAACTGTAAGGTTTCAGCCTATTGGCTACTGTCTATAACTGTAAGGGTTCAGCCTATTGGCTACTGTCTAAAACTGTAAGGTTTCAGCCTATTGGCTACTGTCTATAACTGTAAGGGTTCAGCCTATTGGCTACTGTCTATAACTGTAAGGGTTCAGCCTATTGGCTACTGTCTAAAACTGTAAGGGTTCAGCCTATTGGCTACTGTCTAAAACTGTAAGGGTTCAGCCTATTGGCTACTGTCTATAACTGTAAGGGTTCAGCCTATTGGCTACTGTCTATAACTGTAAGGGTTCAGCCTATTGGCTACTGTCTATAACTGTAAGGGTTCAGCCTATTGGCTACTGTCTATAACTGTAAGGGTTCAGCCTATTGGCTACTGTCTATAACTGTAAGGGTTCAGCCAATTGGCTACTGTCTATAACTGTAAGGGTTCAGCCTATTGGCTACTGTCTATCACTGTTAGGGTTCAGCCTATTGGCTACTGTCTATAACTGTAAGGATTCAGCCTATTGGCTACTGTCTATAACTGAAGGGTTCAGCCTATTGGCTACTGTCTATAACTGTAAGGGTTCAAGCTATTGGCTACTGTCTATAACTGTAAGGGTTCAAGCCATTGGCTACTGTCTATAACTGTAAGGGTTCAGCCTATTGGCTACTGTCTATAACTGTAAGGGTTCAGCCTATTGGCTACTGTCTATAACTGTAAGGGTTCAGCCTATTGGCTACTGTCTAAAACTGTAAGGTTTAAGCCCATTGGCTACTGTCTATAACTGTAAGGGTTCAGCCTATTGGCTACTGTCTAAAACTGTAAGGGTTCAGCCTATTGGCTACTGTCTATAACGGTCAGGGTTTAGCCTATTGGCTACTGTCTATAACTGTAAGGGTTCAGCCTATTGGCTACTGTCTAAAACTGTAAGGGTTCAGCCTATTGGCTACTGTCTATAACTGTAAGGGTTCAGCCTATTGGCTACTGTCTATAACTGTAAGGGTTCAGCCTATTGGCTACTGTCTATAACTGTAAGGGTTCAGCCTATTGGCTACTGTCTATAACTGTAAGGTTTCAGCCTATTGGCTACTGTCTATAACTAAGGATACAGCCTATTGGCTACTGTCTAAAACTGTAAGGGTTCAGCCTATTGGCTACTGTCTAAAACTGTAAGGGTTCAGCCTATTGGCTACTGTCTATAACTGTAAGGGTTCAGCCTGCTGGCTACTGTCTATAACTGTAAGGGTTCAGCCTATTGGCTACTGTCTATAACTGTTAGGGTTCAGCCTATTGGCTACTTTCTATAACTGTAAGGATACAGCCTATTGGCTACTGTCTATAACTAAGGGTTCAGCCTATTGGCTACTGTCTATAACTGTAAGGGTTCAACCTATTGGCTACTGTCTATAACTGTAAGAGTTCAGCCTATTGGCTACTGTCAGGGTTCAGCCTATTGGCTACTGTCTATAACTGTAAGGGTTCAGCCTATTGGCTACTGTCTAAAACTGTAAGATTTCAGCCTATTGGCTACTGTCTATAACTGTAAGGGTTCAGCCTATTGGCTACTGTCTAAAACTGTAAGGGTTCAGCCTATTGGCTAATGTCTAAAACTGTCAGGGTTTAGCCTATTGGCTACTGTCTATAACTGTAAGGGTTCAGCCTATTGGCTACTGTCTATAACTGTAAGGGTTCAGCCTATTGGCTACTGTCTATAACTGTAAGGGTTCAGCCTATTGGCTACTGTCTATAACTGTAAGGATACAGCGTATTGGCTACTGTCTAAAACTGTAAGGGTTCAGCCTATTGGCTACTGTCTAAAACTGTAAGGGTTCAGCCTATTGGCTACTGTCTAAAACTGTCAGGGTTCAGCCTATTGGCTACTGTCTATAACTGTAAGGGTTCAGCCTATTGGCTACTGTCTATAACTGTAAGGGTTCAGCCTATTGGCTACTGTCTATAACTGTAAGGGTTCAGCCTATTGGCTACTGTCTATAACTGTAAGGGTTCAGCCTATTGGCTACTGTCTATAACTGTAAGGGTTCAGCCTATTGGCTACTGTCTATAACTGTTAGGGTTCAGCCTATTGGCTACTTTCTATAACTGTAAGGGTTCAGCCTATTGGCTACTGTCTATAACTGTAAGGGTTCAGCCTATTGGCTACTGTCTATAACTGTAAGGGTTCAGCCTATTGGCTACTGTCTATAACTGTAAGAGTTCAGCCTATTGGCTACTGTCAGGGTTCAGCCTATTGGCTACTGTCTATAACTGTAAGGGTTCAGCCTATTGGCTACTGTCTATAACTGTAAGGGTTCAGCCTATTGGCTACTGTCTATAACTGTAAGGGTTCAGCCTATTGGCTACTGTCTAACACTGTTAGGGTTCAGCCTATTGGCTACTGTCTATAACTGTAAGGATACAGCGTATTGGCTACTGTCTATAACTAAGGGTTCAGCCTATTGGCTACTGTCTATAACTGTAAGGGTTCAACCTATTGGCTACTGTCTATAACTGTAAGGGTTCAAGCTATTGGCTACTGTCTATAACTGTAAGGGTTCAGCCTATTGGCTACTGTCTATAACTGTAAGGGTTCAGCCTATTGGCTACTGTCTATAACTGTAAGGGTTCAGCCTATTGGCTACTGTCTATAACTGTAAGATTTAAGCCTATTGGCTACTGTCTATAACTGTAAGGGTTCAGCCTATTGGCTACTGTCTATAACTGTAAGGGTTCAGCCTATTGGCTACTGTCTATAACTGTCAGGGTTTAGCCTATTGGCTACTGTCTATAACTGTAAGGGTTCAGCCTATTGGCTACTGTCTATAACTGTAAGGGTTCAGCCTATTGGCTACTGTCTATAACTGTAAGGGTTCAGCCTATTGGCTACTGTCTATAACTGTAAGGGTTCAGCCTATTGGCTACTGTCTAAAACTGTAAGGGTTCAGCCTATTGGCTACTGTCTAAAACGGTCAGGGTTTAGCCTATTGGCTACTGTCTATAACTGAGGGTTCAGCCTATTGGCTACTGTCTAAAACTGTAAGGGTTCAGCCTATTGGCTACTGTCTATAACTGTAAGGGTTCAGCCTATTGGCTACTGTCTATAACTGTAAGGGTTCAGCCTATTGGCTACTGTCTATAACTGTAAGGGTTCAGCCTATTGGCTACTGTCTATAACTGTAAGATTTCAGCCTATTGGCTACTGTCTATAACTAAGGATACAGCCTATTGGCTACTGTCTAAAACTGTAAGGGTTCAGCCTATTGGCTACTGTCTAAAACTGTAAGGGTTCAGCCTATTGGCTACTGTCTATAACTGTAAGGGTTCAGCCTATTGGCTACTGTCTATAACTGTAAGGGTTCAGCCTATTGGCTACTGTCTATAACTGTTAGGGTTCAGCCTATTGGCTACTTTCTATAACTGTAAGGATACAGCCTATTGGCTACTGTCTATAACTAAGGGTTCAGCCTATTGGCTACTGTCTATAACTGTAAGGGTTCAACCTATTGGCTACTGTCTATAACTGTAAGAGTTCAGCCTATTGGCTACTGTCAGGGTTCAGCCTATTGGCTACTGTCTATAACTGTAAGGGTTCAGCCTATTGGCTACTGTCTAAAACTGTAAGATTTCAGCCTATTGGCTACTGTCTATAACTGTAAGGGTTCAGCCTATTGGCTACTGTCTAAAACTGTAAGGGTTCAGCCTATTGGCTAATGTCTAAAACTGTCAGGGTTCAGCCTATTGGCTACTGTCTATAACTGTAAGGGTTCAGCCTATTGGCTACTGTCTATAACTGTAAGGGTTCAGCCTATTGGCTACTGTCTATAACTGTAAGGGTTCAGCCTATTGGCTACTGTCTATAACTAAGGATTCAGCCTATTGGCTACTGTCTATAACTGTAAGGGTTCAGCCTATTGGCTACTGTCTAAAACTGTAAGGGTTCAGCCTATTGGCTACTGTCTAAAACTGTCAGGGTTCAGCCTATTGGCTACTGTCTATAACTGTAAGGGTTCAGCCTATTGGCTACTGTCTATAACTGTAAGGGTTCAGCCTATTGGCTACTGTCTATAACTGTAAGGGTTCAGCCTATTGGCTACTGTCTATAACTGTAAGGGTTCAGCCTATTGGCTACTGTCTATAACTGTAAGGGTTCAGCCTATTGGCTACTGTCTATAACTGTTAGGGTTCAGCCTATTGGCTACTTTCTATAACTGTAAGGGTACAGCCTATTGGCTACTGTCTATAACTAAGGGTTCAGCCTATTGGCTACTGTCTATAACTGTAAGGGTTCAGCCTATTGGCTACTGTCTATAACTGTAAGGGTTCAGCCTATTGGCTACTGTCCAGGGTTCAGCCTATTGGCTACTGTCTATAACTGTAAGGGTTCAGCCTATTGGCTACTGTCTATAACTGTAAGGGTTCAGCCTATTGGCTACTGTCTATAACTGTAAGGGTTCAGCCTATTGGCTACTGTCTAACACTGTTAGGGTTCAGCCTATTGGCTACTGTCTATAACTGTAAGGATACAGCGTATTGGCTACTGTCTATAACTAAGGGTTCAGCCTATTGGCTACTGTCTATAACTGTAAGGGTTCAAGCTATTGGCTACTGTCTATAACTGTAAGGGTTCAAGCTATTGGCTACTGTCTATAACTGTAAGGGTTCAGCCTATTGGCTACTGTCTATAACTGTAAGGGTTCAGCCTATTGGCTACTGTCTATAACTGTAAGGGTTCAGCCTATTGGCTACTGTCTAAAACTGTAAGATTTCAGCCTATTGGCTACTGTCTATAACTGTAAGGGTTCAGCCTATTGGCTACTGTCTAAAACTGTAAGGGTTCAGCCTATTGGCTACTGTCTAAAACTGTCAGGGTTTAGCCTATTGGCTACTGTCTATAACTGTAAGGGTTCAACCTATTGGCTACTGTCTATAACTGTAAGGGTTCAGCCTATTGGCTACTGTCTATAACTGTAAGGGTTCAGCCTATTGGCTACTGTCTATAACTGTAAGGGTTCAGCCTATTGGCTACTGTCTATAACTGTAAGGGTTCAGCATATTGGCTACTGTCTAAAACTGTAAGGGTTCAGCCTATTGGCTACTGTCTAAAACTGTAAGGGTTTACCGCATTGGCTACTGTCTATAACTGTAAGGGTTCAGCCTATTGGCTACTGTCTATAACTGTAAGGGTTCAGCCTATTGGCTACTGTCTATAACTGTAAGGGTTCAGCCTATTGGCTACTGTCTATAACTGTAAGGGTTCAGCCTATTGGCTACTGTCTATAACTTAGGGTTACAGCCTATTGGCTACTGTCTAAAACTGTAAGGGTTCAGCCTATTGGCTACTGTCTAAAACTGTAAGGGTTCAGCCTATTGGCTACTGTCTATAACTGTAAGGGTTCAGCCTATTGGCTACTGTCTATAACTGTAAGGGTTCAGCCTATTGGCTACTGTCTATAACTGTAAGGGTTCAGCCTATTGGCTACTGTCTATAACTGTAAGGGTTCAGCCTATTGGCTACTGTCTATAACTGTAAGGGTTCAGCCTATTGGCTTTAAGGGATTGGCTACTGTCTAACACTGTTAGGGTTCAGCCTATTGGCTACTGTCTATAACTGTAAGGATACAGCCTATTGGCTACTGTCTATAACTAAGGGTTCAGCCTATTGGCTACTGTCTATAACTGTAAGGGTTCAAGCCTATTGGCTACTGTCTATAACTGTAAGGGTTCAAGCCTATTGGCTACTGTCTATAACTGTAAGGGTTCAGCCTATTGGCTACTGTCTATAACTGTAAGGGTTCAGCCTATTGGCTACTGTCTATAACTGTAAGGGTTCAGCCTATTGGCTACTGTCTAAAACTGTAAGATTTCAGCCTATTGGCTACTGTCTATAACTGTAAGGGTTCAGCCTATTGGCTACTGTCTAAAACTGTAAGGGTTCAGCCTATTGGCTACTGTCTAAAACGGTCAGGGTTTAGCCTATTGGCTACTGTCTATAACTGTAAGGGTTCAGCCTATTGGCTACTGTCTATAACTGTAAGGGTTCAGCCTATTGGCTACTGTCTATAACTGTAAGGGTTCAGCCTATTGGCTACTGTCTATAACTAAGGATACAGCCTATTGGCTACTGTCTAAAACTGTAAGGGTTCAGCCTATTGGCTACTGTCTAAAACTGTAAGGGTTCAGCCTATTGGCTACTGTCTATAACTGTAAGGGTTCAGCCTATTGGCTACTGTCTATAACTGTAAGGGTTCAGCCTATTGGCTACTGTCTATAACTGTAAGGGTTCAGCCTATTGGCTACTGTCTATAACTGTAAGGTTTCAGCCTATTGGCTACTGTCTATAACTAAGGATACAGCCTATTGGCTACTGTCTAAAACTGTAAGGGTTCAGCCTATTGGCTACTGTCTAAAACTGTAAGGGTTCAGCCTATTGGCTACTGTCTATAACTGTAAGGGTTCAGCCTATTGGCTACTGTCTATAACTGTAAGGGTTCAGCCTATTGGCTACTGTCTATAACTGTTAGGGTTCAGCCTATTGGCTACTTTCTATAACTGTAAGGATACAGCCTATTGGCTACTGTCTATAACTAAGGGTTCAGCCTATTGGCTACTGTCTATAACTGTAAGGGTTCAGCCTATTGGCTACTGTCTATAACTGTAAGAGTTCAGCCTATTGGCTACTGTCCAGGGTTCAGCCTATTGGCTACTGTCTATAACTGTAAGGGTTCAGCCTATTGGCTACTGTCTAAAACTGTAAGATTTCAGCCTATTGGCTACTGTCTATAACTGTAAGGGTTCAGCCTATTGGCTACTGTCTAAAACTGTAAGGGTTCAGCATATTGGCTACTGTCTAAAACTGTCAGGGTTTAGCCTATTGGCTACTGTCTATAACTGTAAGGGTTCAGCCTATTGGCTACTGTCTATAACTGTAAGGGTTCAGCCTATTGGCTACTGTCTATAACTGTAAGGGTTCAGCCTATTGGCTACTGTCTAAAACTGTAAGATTTCAGCCTATTGGCTACTGTCTATAACTGTAAGGGTTCAGCCTATTGGCTACTGTCTATAACTGTAAGGGTTCAGCCTATTGGCTACTGTCTAAAACTGTCAGGGTTTAGCCTATTGGCTACTGTCTATAACTGTAAGGGTTCAACCTATTGGCTACTGTCTATAACTGTAAGGGTTCAGCCTATTGGCTACTGTCTATAACTGTAAGGGTTCAGCCTATTGGCTACTGTCTATAACTGTAAGGGTTCAGCCTATTGGCTACTGTCTATAACTGTAAGGGTTCAGCCTATTGGCTACTGTCTATAACTGTAAGGGTTCAGCCTATTGGCTACTGTCTATAACTGTAAGGGTTCAGCCTATTGGCTACTGTCTATAACTGTAAGATTTCAGCCTATTGGCTACTGTCTATAACTAAGGATACAGCCTATTGGCTACTGTCTAAAACTGTAAGGGTTCAGCCTATTGGCTACTGTCTAAAACTGTAAGGGTTCAGCCTATTGGCTACTGTCTATAACTGTAAGGGTTCAGCCTATTGGCTACTGTCTATAACTGTAAGGGTTCAGCCTATTGGCTACTGTCTATAACTGTTAGGGTTCAGCCTATTGGCTACTTTCTATAACTGTAAGGATACAGCCTATTGGCTACTGTCTATAACTAAGGGTTCAGCCTATTGGCTACTGTCTATAACTGTAAGGGTTCAACCTATTGGCTACTGTCTATAACTGTAAGAGTTCAGCCTATTGGCTACTGTCAGGGTTCAGCCTATTGGCTACTGTCTATAACTGTAAGGGTTCAGCCTATTGGCTACTGTCTAAAACTGTAAGATTTCAGCCTATTGGCTACTGTCTATAACTGTAAGGGTTCAGCCTATTGGCTACTGTCTAAAACTGTAAGGGTTCAGCATATTGGCTACTGTCTAAAACTGTCAGGGTTTAGCCTATTGGCTACTGTCTATAACTGTAAGGGTTCAACCTATTGGCTACTGTCTATAACTGTAAGGGTTCAGCCTATTGGCTACTGTCTATAACTGTAAGGGTTCAGCCTATTGGCTACTGTCTAAAACTGTAAGATTTCAGCCTATTGGCTACTGTCTATAACTGTAAGGGTTCAGCCTATTGGCTACTGTCTAAAACTGTAAGGGTTCAGCATATTGGCTACTGTCTAAAACTGTCAGGGTTTAGCCTATTGGCTACTGTCTATAACTGTAAGGGTTCAGCCTATTGGCTACTGTCTATAACTGTAAGGGTTCAGCCTATTGGCTACTGTCTATAACTGTAAGGGTTCAGCCTATTGGCTACTGTCTATAACTGTAAGGGTTCAGCCTATTGGCTACTGTCTATAACTGTAAGGGTTCAGCCTATTGGCTACTGTCTATAACTAAGGATACAGCATATTGGCTACTGTCTAAAACTGTAAGGGTTCAGCCTATTGGCTACTGTCTAAAACTGTAAGGGTTCAGCCTATTGGCTACTGTCTATAACTGTAAGGGTTCAGCCTATTGGCTACTGTCTATAACTGTAAGGGTTCAGCCTATTGGCTACTGTCTATAACTGTAAGGGTTCAGCCTATTGGCTACTGTCTATAACTGTAAGGGTTCAGCCTATTGGCTACTGTCTATAACTGTAAGGGTTCAGCCTATTGGCTACTGTCTATAACTGTAAGGGTTCAGCCTATTGGCTACTGTCTAACACTGTTAGGGTTCAGCCTATTGGCTACTGTCTATAACTGTAAGGATACAGCGTATTGGCTACTGTCTATAACTAAGGGTTCAGCCTATTGGCTACTGTCTATAACTGTAAGGGTTCAAGCTATTGGCTACTGTCTATAACTGTAAGGGTTCAAGCTATTGGCTACTGTCTATAACTGTAAGGATTCAGCCTATTGGCTACTGTCTATAACTGTAAGGGTTCAGCCTATTGGCTACTGTCTATAACTGTAAGGGTTCAGCCTATTGGCTACTGTCTAAAACTGTAAGATTTAAGCCTATTGGCTACTGTCTATAACTGTAAGGGTTCAGCCTATTGGCTACTGTCTAAAACTGTAAGGGTTCAGCCTATTGGCTACTGTCTAAAACGGTCAGGGTTTAGCCTATTGGCTACTGTCTATAACTGTAAGGGTTCAGCCTATTGGCTACTGTCTATAACTGTAAGGGTTCAGCCTATTGGCTACTGTCTATAACTGTAAGGGTTCAGCCTATTGGCTACTGTCTATAACTAAGGGTTCAGCCTATTGGCTACTGTCTATAACTGTAAGGGTTCAACCTATTGGCTACTGTCTATAACTGTAAGAGTTCAGCCTATTGGCTACTGTCAGGGTTCAGCCTATTGGCTACTGTCTATAACTGTAAGGGTTCAGCCTATTGGCTACTGTCTAAAACTGTAAGATTTCAGCCTATTGGCTACTGTCTATAACTGTAAGGGTTCAGCCTATTGGCTACTGTCTAAAACTGTAAGGGTTCAGCATATTGGCTACTGTCTAAAACTGTCAGGGTTTAGCCTATTGGCTACTGTCTATAACTGTAAGGGTTCAACCTATTGGCTACTGTCTATAACTGTAAGGGTTCAGCCTATTGGCTACTGTCTATAACTGTAAGGGTTCAGCCTATTGGCTACTGTCTAAAACTGTAAGATTTCAGCCTATTGGCTACTGTCTATAACTGTAAGGGTTCAGCCTATTGGCTACTGTCTAAAACTGTAAGGGTTCAGCATATTGGCTACTGTCTAAAACTGTCAGGGTTTAGCCTATTGGCTACTGTCTATAACTGTAAGGGTTCAACCTATTGGCTACTGTCTATAACTGTAAGGGTTCAGCCTATTGGCTACTGTCTATAACTGTAAGGGTTCAGCCTATTGGCTACTGTCTATAACTGTAAGGGTTCAGGCTAATGGCTACTGTCTATAACTGTAAGGGTTCAGCCTATTGGCTACTGTCTATAACTAAGGATACAGCATATTGGCTACTGTCTAAAACTGTAAGGGTTCAGCCTATTGGCTACTGTCTAAAACTGTAAGGGTTCAGCCTATTGGCTACTGTCTATAACTGTAAGGGTTCAGCCTATTGGCTACTGTCTATAACTGTAAGGGTTCAGCCTATTGGCTACTGTCTATAACTGTAAGGGTTCAGCCTATTGGCTACTGTCTATAACTGTAAGGGTTCAGCCTATTGGCTACTGTCTATAACTGTAAGGGTTCAGCCTATTGGCTACTGTCTATAACTGTAAGGGTTCAGCCTATTGGCTACTGTCTAACACTGTTAGGGTTCAGCCTATTGGCTACTGTCTATAACTGTAAGGATACAGCGTATTGGCTACTGTCTATAACTAAGGGTTCAGCCTATTGGCTACTGTCTATAACTGTAAGGGTTCAAGCTATTGGCTACTGTCTATAACTGTAAGGGTTCAAGCTATTGGCTACTGTCTATAACTGTAAGGATTCAGCCTATTGGCTACTGTCTATAACTGTAAGGGTTCAGCCTATTGGCTACTGTCTATAACTGTAAGGGTTCAGCCTATTGGCTACTGTCTAAAACTGTAAGATTTAAGCCTATTGGCTACTGTCTATAACTGTAAGGGTTCAGCCTATTGGCTACTGTCTAAAACTGTAAGGGTTCAGCCTATTGGCTACTGTCTAAAACGGTCAGGGTTTAGCCTATTGGCTACTGTCTATAACTGTAAGGGTTCAGCCTATTGGCTACTGTCTATAACTGTAAGGGTTCAGCCTATTGGCTACTGTCTATAACTGTAAGGGTTCAGCCTATTGGCTACTGTCTATAACTAAGGATACAGCATATTGGCTACTGTCTAAAACTGTAAGGGTTCAGCCTATTGGCTACTGTCTAAAACTGTAAGGGTTCAGCCTATTGGCTACTGTCTATAACTGTAAGGGTTCAGCCTATTGGCTACTGTCTATAACTGTAAGGGTTCAGCCTATTGGCTACTGTCTATAACTGTAAGGGTTCAGCCTATTGGCTACTGTCTATAACTGTAAGATTTCAGCCTATTGGCTACTGTCTATAACTAAGGATACAGCCTATTGGCTACTGTCTAAAACTGTAAGGGTTCAGCCTATTGGCTACTGTCTAAAACTGTAAGGGTTCAGCCTATTGGCTACTGTCTATAACTGTAAGGGTTCAGCCTATTGGCTACTGTCTATAACTGTAAGGGTTCAGCCTATTGGCTACTGTCTATAACTGTTAGGGTTCAGCCTATTGGCTACTTTCTATAACTGTAAGGATACAGCCTATTGGCTACTGTCTATAACTAAGGGTTCAGCCTATTGGCTACTGTCTATAACTGTAAGGGTTCAACCTATTGGCTACTGTCTATAACTGTAAGAGTTCAGCCTATTGGCTACTGTCAGGGTTCAGCCTATTGGCTACTGTCTATAACTGTAAGGGTTCAGCCTATTGGCTACTGTCTAAAACTGTAAGATTTCAGCCTATTGGCTACTGTCTATAACTGTAAGGGTTCAGCCTATTGGCTACTGTCTAAAACTGTAAGGGTTCAGCCTATTGGCTAATGTCTAAAACGGTCAGGGTTTAGCCTATTGGCTACTGTCTATAACTGTAAGGGTTCCGCCTATTGGCTACTGTCTATAACTGTAAGGGTTCAGCCTATTGGCTACTGTCTATAACTGTAAGGGTTCAGCCTATTGGCTACTGTCTATAACTAAGGATACAGCCTATTGGCTACTGTCTAAAACTGTAAGGGTTCAGCCTATTGGCTACTGTCTAAAACTGTAAGGGTTCAGCCTATTGGCTACTGTCTATAACTGTAAGGGTTCAGCCTATTGGCTACTGTCTATAACTGTAAGGGTTCAGCCTATTGGCTACTGTCTATAACTGTAAGGGTTCAGCCTATTGGCTACTGTCTATAACTGTAAGATTTCAGCCTATTGGCTACTGTCTATAACTAAGGATACAGCCTATTGGCTACTGTCTAAAACTGTAAGGGTTCAGCCTATTGGCTACTGTCTAAAACTGTAAGGGTTCAGCCTATTGGCTACTGTCTATAACTGTAAGGGTTCAGCCTATTGGCTACTGTCTATAACTGTAAGGGTTCAGCCTATTGGCTACTGTCTATAACTGTTAGGGTTCAGCCTATTGGCTACTTTCTATAACTGTAAGGGTACAGCCTATTGGCTACTGTCTATAACTAAGGGTTCAGCCTATTGGCTACTGTCTATAACTGTAAGGGTTCAGCCTATTGGCTACTGTCTATAACTGTAAGAGTTCAGCCTATTGGCTACTGTCAGGGTTCAGCCTATTGGCTACTGTCTATAACTGTAAGGGTTCAGCCTATTGGCTACTGTCTATAACTGTAAGGTTTCAGCCTATTGGCTACTGTCTATAACTGTAAGGGTTCAGCCTATTGGCTACTGTCTAAAACTGTAAGGGTTCAGCCTATTGGCTACTGTCTAAAACGGTCAGGGTTTAGCCTATTGGCTACTGTCTATAACTGTAAGGGTTCCGCCTATTGGCTACTGTCTATAACTGTAAGGGTTCAGCCTATTGGCTACTGTCTATAACTGTAAGGGTTCAGCCTATTGGCTACTGTCTATAACTGTAAGGGTACAGCCTATTGGCTACTGTCTAAAACTGTAAGGGTTCAGCCTATTGGCTACTGTCTAAAACTGTAAGGGTTCAGCCTATTGGCTACTGTCTATAACTGTAAGGGTTCAGCCTATTGGCTACTGTCTATAACTGTAAGGGTTCAGCCTATTGGCTACTGTCTATAACTGTAAGGGTTCAGCCTATTGGCTACTGTCTATAACTGTAAGGGTTCAGCCTATTGGCTACTGTCTATAACTAAGGATACAGCCTATTGGCTACTGTCTAAAACTGTAAGGGTTCAGCCTATTGGCTACTGTCTAAAACTGTAAGGGTTCAGCCTATTGGCTACTGTCTATAACTGTAAGGGTTCAGCCTATTGGCTACTGTCTATAACTGTAAGGGTTCAGCCTATTGGCTACCGTCTATAACTGTTAGGGTTCAGCCTATTGGCTACTTTCTATAACTGTAAGGATACAGCCTATTGGCTACTGTCTATAACTGTAAGGGTTCAGCCTATTGGCTACTGTCTATAACTGTAAGAGTTCAGCCTATTGGCTACTGTCAGGGTTCAGCCTATTGGCTACTGTCTATAACTGTAAGGGTTCAGCCTATTGGCTACTGTCTATAACTGTAAGGGTTCAGCCTATTGGCTACTGTCTATAACTGTAAGGGTTCAGCCTATTGGCTACTGTCTAACACTGTTAGGGTTCAGCCTATTGGCTACTGTCTATAACTGTAAGGATACAGCGTATTGGCTACTGTCTATAACTAAGGGTTCAGCCTATTGGCTACTGTCTATAACTGTAAGGGTTCAAGCTATTGGCTACTGTCTATAACTGTAAGGGTTCAATCTACTGGCTACTGTCTATAACTGTAAGGGTTCAGCCTATTGGCTACTGTCTATAACTGTAAGGGTTCAGCCTATTGGCTACTGTCTATAACTGTAAGGGTTCAGCCTATTGGCTACTGTCTATAACTGTAAGGGTTCAGCCTATTGGCTACTGTCTATAACTGTAAGGGTTCAGGCTATTGGCTACTGTCTATAACTGTAAGGGTTCAGCCTATTGTCTACTGTCTATAACTAAGGATACAGCATATTGGCTACTGTCTAAAACTGTAAGGGTTCAGCCTATTGGCTACTGTCTAAAACTGTAAGGGTTCAGCCTATTGGCTACTGTCTAAAACTGTAAGGGTTCAGCCTATTGGCTACTGTCTATAACTGTAAGGGTTCAGCCTATTGGCTACTGTCTATAACTGTAAGGGTTCAGCCTATTGGCTACTGTCTACAACTGTAAGGGTTCAGCCTATTGGCTACTGTCTATAACTGTAAGGGTTCAGCCTATTGGCTACTGTCTATAACTGTAAGGGTTCAGCCTATTGGCTACTGTCTATAACTGTAAGGGTTCAGCCTATTGGCTACTGTCTATAACTGTAAGGGTTCAGCCTATTGGCTACTGTCTAACACTGTTAGGGTTCAGCCTATTGGCTACTGTCTATAACTGTAAGGATACAGCGTATTGGCTACTGTCTATAACTAAGGGTTCAGCCTATTGGCTACTGTCTATAACTGTAAGGGTTCAAGCTATTGGCTACTGTCTATAACTGTAAGGGTTCAAGCTATTGGCTACTGTCTATAACTGTAAGGATTCAGCCTATTGGCTACTGTCTATAACTGTAAGGGTTCAGCCTATTGGCTACTGTCTAAAACTGTAAGGGTTCAGCCTATTGGCTACTGTCTAAAACGGTCAGGGTTTAGCCTATTGGCTACTGTCTATAACTGTAAGGGTTCAACCTATTGGCTACTGTCTATAACTGTAAGGGTTCAGCCTATTGGCTACTGTCTATAACTGTAAGGGTTCAGCCTATTGGCTACTGTCTATAACTGTAAGGGTTCAGCCTATTGGCTACTGTCTATAACTAAGGATACAGCCTATTGGCTACTGTCTAAAACTGTAAGGGTTCAGCCTATTGGCTACTGTCTAAAACTGTTAGGGTTCAGCCTATTGGCTACTTTCTATAACTGTAAGGATACAGCCTATTGGCTACTGTCTATAACTAAGGGTTCAGCCTATTGGCTACTGTCTATAACTGTAAGGGTTCAGCCTATTGGCTACTGTCTAAAACTGTAAGATTTCAGCCTATTGGCTACTGTCTATAACTGTAAGGGTTCAGCCTATTGGCTACTGTCTAAAACTGTAAGGGTTCAGCATATTGGCTACTGTCTAAAACTGTCAGGGTTTAGCCTATTGGCTACTGTCTATAACTGTAAGGGTTCAACCTATTGGCTACTGTCTATAACTGTAAGGGTTCAGCCTATTGGCTACTGTCTATAACTGTAAGGGTTCAGCCTATTGGCTACTGTCTAAAACTGTAAGATTTCAGCCTATTTGCTACTGTCTATAACTGTAAGGGTTCAGCCTATTGGCTACTGTCTAAAACTGTAAGGGTTTAGCCTATTGGCTACTGTCTATAACTGTAAGGGTTCAGCCTATTGGCTACTGTCTATAACTGTAAGGGTTCAGCCTATTGGCTACTGTCTATAACTGTAAGGGTTCAGCCTATTGGCTACTGTCTATAACTGTAAGGGTTCAGCCTATTGGCTACTGTCTATAACTGTAAGGGTTCAGCCTATTGGCTACTGTCTATAACTAAGGATACAGCCTATTGGCTACTGTCTAAAACTGTAAGGGTTCAGCCTATTGGCTACTGTCTATAACTGTAAGGGTTCAGCCTATTGGCTACTGTCTATAACTGTAAGGGTTCAGCCTATTGGCTACTGTCTATAACTGTAAGGGTTCAGCCTATTGGCTACTGTCTATAACTGTAAGGGTTCAGCCTATTGGCTACTGTCTATAACTGTAAGGGTTCAGCCTATTGGCTACTGTCTATAACTGTAAGGGTTCAGCCTATTGGCTACTGTCTAACACTGTTAGGGTTCAGCCTATTGGCTACTGTCTATAACTGTAAGGATACAGCGTATTGGCTACTGTCTATAACTAAGGGTTCAGCCTATTGGCTACTGTCTATAACTGTAAGGGTTCAAGCTATTGGCTACTGTCTATAACTGTAAGGGTTCAAGCTATTGGCTACTGTCTATAACTGTAAGGATTCAGCCTATTGGCTACTGTCTATAACTGTAAGGGTTCAGCCTATTGGCTACTGTCTATAACTGTAAGGGTTCAGCCTATTGGCTACTGTCTAAAACTGTAAGATTTAAGCCTATTGGCTACTGTCTATAACTGTAAGGGTTCAGCCTATTGGCTACTGTCTAAAACTGTAAGGGTTCAGCCTATTGGCTACTGTCTAAAACGGTCAGGGTTTAGCCTATTGGCTACTGTCTATAACTGTAAGGGTTCAGCCTATTGGCTACTGTCTATAACTGTAAGGGTTCAGCCTATTGGCTACTGTCTATAACTGTAAGGGTTCAGCCTATTGGCTACTGTCTATAACTAAGGATACAGCCTATTGGCTACTGTCTAAAACTGTAAGGGTTCAGCCTATTGGCTACTGTCTAAAACTGTAAGGGTTCAGCCTATTGGCTACTGTCTATAACTGTAAGGGTTCAGCCTATTGGCTACTGTCTATAACTGTAAGGGTTCAGCCTATTGGCTACTGTCTATAACTGTAAGGGTTCAGCCTATTGGCTACTGTCTATAACTGTAAGATTTCAGCCTATTGGCTACTGTCTATAACTAAGGATACAGCCTATTGGCTACTGTCTAAAACTGTAAGGGTTCAGCCTATTGGCTACTGTCTAAAACTGTAAGGGTTCAGCCTATTGGCTACTGTCTATAACTGTAAGGGTTCAGCCTATTGGCTACTGTCTATAACTGTAAGGGTTCAGCCTATTGGCTACTGTCTATAACTGTTAGGGTTCAGCCTATTGGCTACTTTCTATAACTGTAAGGATACAGCCTATTGGCTACTGTCTATAACTAAGGGTTCAGCCTATTGGCTACTGTCTATAACTGTAAGGGTTCAACCTATTGGCTACTGTCTATAACTGTAAGAGTTCAGCCTATTGGCTACTGTCAGGGTTCAGCCTATTGGCTACTGTCTATAACTGTAAGGGTTCAGCCTATTGGCTACTGTCTAAAACTGTAAGATTTCAGCCTATTGGCTACTGTCTATAACTGTAAGGGTTCAGCCTATTGGCTACTGTCTAAAACTGTAAGGGTTCAGCCTATTGGCTAATGTCTAAAACGGTCAGGGTTTAGCCTATTGGCTACTGTCTATAACTGTAAGGGTTCCGCCTATTGGCTACTGTCTATAACTGTAAGGGTTCAGCCTATTGGCTACTGTCTATAACTGTAAGGGTTCAGCCTATTGGCTACTGTCTATAACTAAGGATACAGCCTATTGGCTACTGTCTAAAACTGTAAGGGTTCAGCCTATTGGCTACTGTCTAAAACTGTAAGGGTTCAGCCTATTGGCTACTGTCTATAACTGTAAGGGTTCAGCCTATTGGCTACTGTCTATAACTGTAAGGGTTAAGCCTATTGGCTACTGTCTATAACTGTAAGGGTTCAGCCTATTGGCTACTGTCTATAACTGTAAGGGTTCAGCCTATTGGCTACTGTCTATAACTAAGGGTACAGCCTATTGGCTACTGTCTAAAACTGTAAGGGTTCAGCCTATTGGCTACTGTCTAAAACTGTAAGGGTTCAGCCTATTGGCTACTGTCTATAACTGTAAGGGTTCAGCCTATTGGCTACTGTCTATAACTGTAAGGGTTCAGCCTATTGGCTACTGTCTATAACTGTTAGGGTTCAGCCTATTGGCTACTTTCTATAACTGTAAGGGTACAGCCTATTGGCTACTGTCTATAACTGTAAGGGTTCAGCCTATTGGCTACTGTCTATAACTGTAAGGGTTCAGCCTATTGGCTACTGTCAGGGTTCAGCCTATTGGCTACTGTCTATAACTGTAAGGGTTCAGCCTATTGGCTACTGTCTATAACTGTAAGGGTTCAGCCTATTGGCTACTGTCTATAACTGTAAGGGTTCAGCCTATTGGCTACTGTCTAACACTGTTAGGGTTCAGCCTATTGGCTACTGTCTATAACTGTAAGGATACAGCGTATTGGCTACTGTCTATAACTAAGGGTTCAGCCTATTGGCTACTGTCTATAACTGTAAGGGTTCAGCCTATTGGCTACTGTCTATAACTGTAAGGGTTCAGCCTATTGGCTACTGTCTAAAACTGTAAGATTTAAGCCTATTGGCTACTGTCTATAACTGTAAGGGTTCAGCCTATTGGCTACTGTCTAAAACTGTAAGGGTTCAGCCTATTGGCTACTGTCTAAAACGGTCAGGGTTTAGCCTATTGGCTACTGTCTATAACTGTAAGGGTTCAGCCTATTGGCTACTGTCTATAACTGTAAGGGTTCAGCCTATTGGCTACTGTCTATAACTGTAAGGGTTCAGCCTATTGGCTACTGTCTATAACTGTAAGGGTTCAGCCTATTGGCTACTGTCTATAACTGTAAGGGTTCAGCCTATTGGCTACTGTCTATAACTGTAAGGTTTCAGCCTATTGGCTACTGTCTATAACTGAAGGGTTCAGCCTATTGGCTACTGTCTAAAACTGTAAGGGTTCAGCCTATTGGCTACTGTCTATAACTGTAAGGGTTCAGCCTATTGGCTACTGTCTATAACTGTAAGGGTTCAGCCTATTGGCTACTGTCTATAACTGTAAGGGTTCAGCCTATTGGCTACTGTCTATAACTGTAAGGGTTCAGCCTATTGGCTACTGTCTATAACTAAGGATTCAGCCTATTGGCTACTGTCTATAACTGTAAGGGTTCAGCCTATTGGCTACTGTCTAAAACTGTAAGGGTTCAGCCTATTGGCTACTGTCTATAACTGTAAGGGTTCAGCCTATTGGCTACTGTCTATAACTGTAAGGGTTCAGCCTATTGGCTACTGTCTATAACTGTAAGGGTTCAGCCTATTGGCTACTTTCTATAACTGTAAGGGTTCAGCCTATTGGCTACTGTCTATAACTGTAAGGGTTCAGCCTATTGGCTACTGTCTATAACTGTAAGAGTTCAGCCTATTGGCTACTGTCAGGGTTCAGCCTATTGGCTACTGTCTATAACTGTAAGGGTTCAGCCTATTGGCTACTGTCTATAACTGTAAGGGTTCAGCCTATTGGCTACTGTCTATAACTGTAAGGGTTCAGCCTATTGGCTACTGTCTAACACTGTTAGGGTTCAGCCTATTGGCTACTGTCTATAACTGTAAGGATACAGCCTATTGGCTACTGTCTATAACTAAGGGTTCAGCCTATTGGCTACTGTCTATAACTGTAAGGGTTCAAGCTATTGGCTACTGTCTATAACTGTAAGGGTTCAAGCTATTGGCTACTGTCTATAACTGTAAGGGTTCAGCCTATTGGCTACTGTCTATAACTGTAAGGGTTCAGCCTATTGGCTACTGTCTATAACTGTAAGGGTTCAGCCTATTGGCTACTGTCTAAAACTGTAAGGTTTAAGCCTATTGGCTACTGTCTATAACTGTAAGGGTTCAGCCTATTGGCTACTGTCTAAAACGGTCAGGGTTCAGCCTATTGGCTACTGTCTATAACTGTAAGGGTTCAGCCTATTGGCTACTGTCTATAACTGTAAGGGTTCAGCCTATTGGCTACTGTCTATAACTGTAAGGGTTCAGCCTATTGGCTACTGTCTATAACTGTAAGGGTTCAGCCTATTGGCTACTGTCTATAACTGTAAGGGTTCAGCCTATTGGCTACTGTCTATAACTGTAAGGTTTCAGCCTATTGGCTACTGTCTATAACTAAGGGTACAGCCTATTGGCTACTGTCTAAAACTGTAAGGGTTCAGCCTATTGGCTACTGTCTAAAACTGTAAGGGTTCAGCCTATTGGCTACTGTCTATAACTGTAAGGGTTCAGCCTATTGGCTACTGTCTATAACTGTAAGGGTTCAGCCTATTGGCTACTGTCTATAACTGTAAGGGTTCAGCCTATTGGCTACTGTCTATAACTGTAAGGGTTCAGCCTATTGGCTACTTTCTATAACTGTAAGGATACAGCCTATTGGCTACTGTCTATAACTAAGGGTTCAGCCTATTGGCTACTGTCTATAACTGTAAGGGTTCAACCTATTGGCTACTGTCTATAACTGTAAGAGTTCAGCCTATTGGCTACTGTCAGGGTTCAGCCTATTGGCTACTGTCTATAACTGTAAGGGTTCAGCCTATTGGCTACTGTCTAAAACTGTAAGATTTCAGCCTATTGGCTACTGTCTATAACTGTAAGGGTTCAGCCTATTGGCTACTGTCTAAAACTGTAAGATTTCAGCCTATTGGCTACTGTCTATAACTGTAAGGGTTCAGCCTATTGGCTACTGTCTAAAACTGTAAGGGTTCAGCCTATTGGCTACTGTCTAAAACTGTAAGGGTTCAGCCTATTGGCTACTGTCTAAAACTGTAAGGGTTCAGCCTATTGGCTACTGTCTATAACTGTAAGGGTTCAGCCTATTGGCTACTGTCTATAACTGTAAGGGTTCAGCCTATTGGCTACTGTCTATAACTGTTAGGGTTCAGCCTATTGGCTACTTTCTATAACTGTAAGGATACAGCCTATTGGCTACTGTCTATAACTAAGGGTTCAGCCTATTGGCTACTGTCTATAACTGTAAGGGTTCAACCTATTGGCTACTGTCTATAACTGTAAGGATACAGCGTATTGGCTACTGTCTATAACTAAGGGTTCAGCCTATTGGCTAATGTCTATAACTGTAAGGGTTCAAGCTATTGGCTACTGTCTATAACTGTAAGGGTTCAGCCTATTGGCTACTGTCTATAACTGTAAGGGTTCAGCCTATTGGCTACTGTCTATAACTGTAAGGGTTCAGCCTATTGGCTACTGTCTATAACTGTAAGGGTTCAGCCTATTGGCTACTGTCTAAAACTGTAAGATTTAAGCCTATTGGCTACTGTCTATAACTGTAAGGGTTCAGCCTATTGGCTACTGTCTAAAACGGTCAGGGTTTAGCCTATTGGCTACTGTCTATAACTGTAAGGGTTCAACCTATTGGCTACTGTCTATAACTGTAAGGGTTCAGCCTATTGGCTACTGTCTATAACTGTAAGGGTTCAGCCTATTGGCTACTGTCTATAACTGTAAGGGTTCAGCCTATTGGCTACTGTCTATAACTGTAAGGGTTCAGCCTATTGGCTACTGTCTATAACTGTAAGATTTCAGCCTATTGGCTACTGTCTATAACTAAGGATACAGCCTATTGGCTACTGTCTAAAACTGTAAGGGTTCAGCCTATTGGCTACTGTCTAAAACTGTAAGGGTTCAGCCTATTGGCTACTGTCTATAACTGTAAGGGTTCAGCCTATTGGCTACTGTCTATAACTGTAAGGGTTCAGCCTATTGGCTACTGTCTATAACTGTAAGGGTTCAGCCTATTGGCTACTGTCTATAACTGTTAGGGTTCAGCCTATTGGCTACTTTCTATAACTGTAAGGATACAGCCTATTGGCTACTGTCTATAACTAAGGGTTCAGCCTATTGGCTACTGTCTATAACTGTAAGGGTTCAACCTATTGGCTACTGTCTATAACTGTAAGAGTTCAGCCTATTGGCTACTGTCAGGGTTCAGCCTATTGGCTACTGTCTATAACTGTAAGGGTTCAGCCTATTGGCTACTGTCTAAAACTGTAAGATTTCAGCCTATTGGCTACTGTCTATAACTGTAAGGGTTCAGCCTATTGGCTACTGTCTAAAACTGTAAGATTTCAGCCTATTGGCTACTGTCTATAACTGTAAGGGTTCAGCCTATTGGCTACTGTCTAAAACTGTAAGGGTTCAGCCTATTGGCTACTGTCTATAACTGTAAGGGTTCAGCCTATTGGCTACTGTCTATAACTGTAAGGGTTCAGCCTATTGGCTACTGTCTATAACTGTAAGGGTTCAGCCTATTGGCTACTGTCTATAACTGTAAGGGTTCAGCCTATTGGCTACTGTCTATAACTGTAAGGGTTCAGCCTATTGGCTACTGTCTATAACTGTAAGGGTTCAGCCTATTGGCTACTGTCTATAACTGTAAGGGTTCAGCCTATTGGCTACTGTCTATAACTGTAAGGGTTCAGCCTATTGGCTACTGTCTAACACTGTTAGGGTTCAGCCTATTGGCTACTGTCTATAACTGTAAGGATACAGCGTATTGGCTACTGTCTATAACTAAGGGTTCAGCCTATTGGCTACTGTCTATAACTGTAAGGGTTCAAGCTATTGGCTACTGTCTATAACTGTAAGGATTCAGCCTATTGGCTACTGTCTATAACTGTAAGGGTTCAGCCTATTGGCTACTGTCTATAACTGTAAGGGTTCAGCCTATTGGCTACTGTCTATAACTGTAAGGGTTCAGCCTATTGGCTACTGTCTAAAACTGTAAGGTTTAAGCCTATTGGCTACTGTCTATAACTGTAAGGGTTCAGCCTATTGGCTACTGTCTAAAACTGTAAGGGTTCAGCCTATTGGCTACTGTCTAAAACGGTCAGGGTTTAGCCTATTGGCTACTGTCTATAACTGTAAGGGTTCAGCCTATTGGCTACTGTCTAAAACTGTAAGGGTTCAGCCTATTGGCTACTGTCTATAACTGTAAGGGTTCAGCCTATTGGCTACTGTCTATAACTATAAGGGTTCAGCCTATTGGCTACTGTCTATAACTGTAAGGGTTCAGCCTATTGGCTACTGTCTATAACTGTAAGATTTCAGCCTATTGGCTACTGTCTATAACTAAGGGTTCAGCCTATTGGCTACTGTCTAAAACTGTAAGGGTTCAGCCTATTGGCTACTGTCTAAAACTGTAAGGGTTCAGCCTATTGGCTACTGTCTATAACTGTAAGGGTTCAGCCTATTGGCTACTGTCTATAACTGTAAGGGTTCAGCCTATTGGCTACTGTCTATAACTGTTAGGGTTCAGCCTATTGGCTACTTTCTATAACTGTAAGGATACAGCCTATTGGCTACTGTCTATAACTAAGGGTTCAGCCTATTGGCTACTGTCTATAACTGTAAGGGTTCAACCTATTGGCTACTGTCTATAACTGTAAGAGTTCAGCCTATTGGCTACTGTCAGGGTTCAGCCTATTGGCTACTGTCTATAACTGTAAGGGTTCAGCCTATTGGCTACTGTCTAAAACTGTAAGATTTCAGCCTATTGGCTACTGTCTATAACTGTAAGGGTTCAGCCTATTGGCTACTGTCTAAAACTGTAAGGGTTCAGCCTATTGGCTAATGTCTAAAACGGTCAGGGTTTAGCCTATTGGCTACTGTCTATAACTGTAAGGGTTCAGCCTATTGGCTACTGTCTATAACTGTAAGGGTTCAGCCTATTGGCTACTGTCTATAACTGTAAGGGTTCAGCCTATTGGCTACTGTCTATAACTGAAGGATACAGCCTATTGGCTACTGTCTAAAACTGTAAGGGTTCAGCCTATTGGCTACTGTCTAAAACTGTAAGGGTTCAGCCTATTGGCTACTGTCTAAAACGGTCAGGGTTTAGCCTATTGGCTACTGTCTATAACTGTAAGGGTTCAGCCTATTGGCTACTGTCTATAACTGTAAGGGTTCAGCCTATTGGCTACTGTCTATAACTGTAAGGGTTCAGCCTATTGGCTACTGTCTATAACTGTAAGGGTTCAGCCTATTGGCTACTGTCTATAACTGTAAGGGTTCAGCCTATTGGCTACTGTCTATAACTGTTAGGGTTCAGCCTATTGGCTACTTTCTATAACTGTAAGGATACAGCCTATTGGCTACTGTCTATAACTAAGGGTTCAGCCTATTGGCTACTGTCTATAACTGTAAGGGTTCAACCTATTGGCTACTGTCTATAACTGTAAGAGTTCAGCCTATTGGCTACTGTCAGGGTTCAGCCTATTGGCTACTGTCTATAACTGTAAGGGTTCAGCCTATTGGCTACTGTCTATAACTGTAAGGGTTCAGCCTATTGGCTACTGTCTATAACTGTAAGGGTTCAGCCTATTGGCTACTGTCTAACACTGTTAGGGTTCAGCCTATTTGCTACTGTCTATAACTGTAAGGATACAGCGTATTGGCTACTGTCTATAACTAAGGGTTCAGCCTATTGGCTACTGTCTATAACTGTAAGGGTTCAAGCTATTGGCTACTGTCTATAACTGTAAGGGTTCAAGCTATTGGCTACTGTCTATAACTGTAAGGGTTCAGCCTATTGGCTACTGTCTATAACTGTAAGGGTTCAGCCTATTGGCTACTGTCTATAACTGTAAGGGTTCAGCCTATTGGCTACTGTCTAAAACTGTAAGATTTAAGCCTATTGGCTACTGTCTATAACTGTAAGGGTTCAGCCTATTGGCTACTGTCTAAAACTGTAAGGGTTCAGCCTATTGGCTACTGTCTAAAACGGTAAGGGTTTAGCCTATTGGCTACTGTCTATAACTGTAAGGGTTCAGCCTATTGGCTACTGTCTATAACTGTAAGGGTTCAGCCTATTGGCTACTGTCTATAACTGTAAGGGTTCAGCCTATTGGCTACTGTCTATAACTGTAAGGGTTCAGCCTATTGGCTACTGTCTAAAACTGTAAGGGTTCAGCCTATTGGCTACTGTCTAAAACGGTCAGGGTTTAGCCTATTGGCTACTGTCTATAACTGTAAGGGTTCAGCCTATTGGCTACTGTCTAAAACTGTAAGGGTTCAGCCTATTGGCTACTGTCTATAACTGTAAGGGTTCAGCCTATTGGATACTGTCTATAACTATAAGGGTTCAGCCTATTGGCTACTGTCTATAACTGTAAGGGTTCAGCCTATTGGCTACTGTCTATAACTGTAAGATTTCAGCCTATTGGCTACTGTCTATAACTAAGGATACAGCCTATTGGCTACTGTCTAAAACTGTAAGGGTTCAGCCTATTGGCTACTGTCTAAAACTGTAAGGGTTCAGCCTATTGGCTACTGTCTATAACTGTAAGGGTTCAGCCTATTGGCTACTGTCTATAACTGTAAGGGTTCAGCCTATTGGCTACTGTCTATAACTGTTAGGGTTCAGCCTATTGGCTACTTTCTATAACTGTAAGGATACAGCCTATTGGCTACTGTCTATAACTAAGGGTTCAGCCTATTGGCTACTGTCTATAACTGTAAGGGTTCAACCTATTGGCTACTGTCTATAACTGTAAGAGTTCAGCCTATTGGCTACTGTCAGGGTTCAGCCTATTGGCTACTGTCTATAACTGTAAGGGTTCAGCCTATTGGCTACTGTCTAAAACTGTAAGATTTCAGCCTATTGGCTACTGTCTATAACTGTAAGGGTTCAGCCTATTGGCTACTGTCTAAAACTGTAAGGGTTCAGCCTATTGGCTAATGTCTAAAACGGTCAGGGTTTAGCCTATTGGCTACTGTCTATAACTGTAAGGGTTCAGCCTATTGGCTACTGTCTATAACTGTAAGGGTTCAGCCTATTGGCTACTGTCTATAACTGTAAGGGTTCAGCCTATTGGCTACTGTCTATAACTAAGGATACAGCCTATTGGCTACTGTCTAAAACTGTAAGGGTTCAGCCTATTGGCTACTGTCTAAAACTGTAAGGGTTCAGCCTATTGGCTACTGTCTAAAACGGTCAGGGTTTAGCCTATTGGCTACTGTCTATAACTGTAAGGGTTCAACCTATTGGCTACTGTCTATAACTGTAAGGGTTCAGCCTATTGGCTACTGTCTATAACTGTAAGGGTTCAGCCTATTGGCTACTGTCTATAACTGTAAGGGTTCAGCCTATTGGCTACTGTCTATAACTGTAAGGGTTCAGCCTATTGGCTACTGTCTATAACTGTTAGGGTTCAGCCTATTGGCTACTTTCTATAACTGTAAGGATACAGCTTATTGGCTACTGTCTATAACTAAGGGTTCAGCCTATTGGCTACTGTCTATAACTGTAAGGGTTCAACCTATTGGCTACTGTCTATAACTGTAAGAGTTCAGCCTATTGGCTACTGTCAGGGTTCAGCCTATTGGCTACTGTCTATAACTGTAAGGGTTCAGCCTATTGGCTACTGTCTATAACTGTAAGGGTTCAGCCTATTGGTTACTGTCTATAACTGTAAGGGTTCAGCCTATTGGCTACTGTCTAACACTGTTAGGGTTCAGCCTATTGGCTACTGTCTATAACTGTAAGGATACAGCGTATTGGCTACTGTCTATAACTAAGGGTTCAGCCTATTGGCTACTGTCTATAACTGTAAGGGTTCAAGCTATTGGCTACTGTCTATAACTGTAAGGGTTCAAGCTATTGGCTACTGTCTATAACTGTAAGGGTTCAGCCTATTGGCTACTGTCTATAACTGTAAGGGTTCAGCCTATTGGCTACTGTCTATAACTGTAAGGGTTCAGCCTATTGGCTACTGTCTAAAACTGTAAGATTTAAGCCTATTGGCTACTGTCTATAACTGTAAGGGTTCAGCCTATTGGCTACTGTCTAAAACTGTAAGGGTTCAGCCTATTGGCTACTGTCTAAAACGGTCAGGGTTTAGCCTATTGGCTACTGTCTATAACTGTAAGGGTTCAACCTATTGGCTACTGTCTATAACTGTAAGGGTTCAGCCTATTGGCTACTGTCTATAACTGTAAGGGTTCAGCCTATTGGCTACTGTCTATAACTGTAAGGGTTCAGCCTATTGGCTACTGTCTATAACTGTAAGGGTTCAGCCTATTGGCTACTGTCTATAACTGTAAGATTTCAGCCTATTGGCTACTGTCTATAACTAAGGATACAGCCTATTGGCTACTGTCTAAAACTGTAAGGGTTCAGCCTATTGGCTACTGTCTAAAACGGTCAGGGTTTAGCCTATTGGCTACTGTCTATAACTGTAAGGGTTCAGCCTATTGGCTACTGTCTAAAACTGTAAGGGTTCAGCCTATTGGCTACTGTCTATAACTGTAAGGGTTCAGCCTATTGGATACTGTCTATAACTATAAGGGTTCAGCCTATTGGCTACTGTCTATAACTGTAAGGGTTCAGCCTATTGGCTACTGTCTATAACTGTAAGATTTCAGCCTATTGGCTACTGTCTATAACTAAGGATACAGCCTATTGGCTACTGTCTAAAACTGTAAGGGTTCAGCCTATTGGCTACTGTCTAAAACTGTAAGGGTTCAGCCTATTGGCTACTGTCTATAACTGTAAGGGTTCAGCCTATTGGCTACTGTCTATAACTGTAAGGGTTCAGCCTATTGGCTACTGTCTATAACTGTTAGGGTTCAGCCTATTGGCTACTTTCTATAACTGTAAGGATACAGCCTATTGGCTACTGTCTATAACTAAGGGTTCAGCCTATTGGCTACTGTCTATAACTGTAAGGGTTCAACCTATTGGCTACTGTCTATAACTGTAAGAGTTCAGCCTATTGGCTACTGTCAGGGTTCAGCCTATTGGCTACTGTCTATAACTGTAAGGGTTCAGCCTATTGGCTACTGTCTAAAACTGTAAGATTTCAGCCTATTGGCTACTGTCTATAACTGTAAGGGTTCAGCCTATTGGCTACTGTCTAAAACTGTAAGGGTTCAGCCTATTGGCTAATGTCTAAAACGGTCAGGGTTTAGCCTATTGGCTACTGTCTATAACTGTAAGGGTTCAGCCTATTGGCTACTGTCTATAACTGTAAGGGTTCAGCCTATTGGCTACTGTCTATAACTGTAAGGGTTCAGCCTATTGGCTACTGTCTATAACTAAGGATACAGCCTATTGGCTACTGTCTAAAACTGTAAGGGTTCAGCCTATTGGCTACTGTCTAAAACTGTAAGGGTTCAGCCTATTGGCTACTGTCTAAAACGGTCAGGGTTTAGCCTATTGGCTACTGTCTATAACTGTAAGGGTTCAACCTATTGGCTACTGTCTATAACTGTAAGGGTTCAGCCTATTGGCTACTGTCTATAACTGTAAGGGTTCAGCCTATTGGCTACTGTCTATAACTGTAAGGGTTCAGCCTATTGGCTACTGTCTATAACTGTAAGGGTTCAGCCTATTGGCTACTGTCTATAACTGTTAGGGTTCAGCCTATTGGCTACTTTCTATAACTGTAAGGATACAGCCTATTGGCTACTGTCTATAACTAAGGGTTCAGCCTATTGGCTACTGTCTATAACTGTAAGGGTTCAACCTATTGGCTACTGTCTATAACTGTAAGAGTTCAGCCTATTGGCTACTGTCAGGGTTCAGCCTATTGGCTACTGTCTATAACTGTATGTCACGTCCTGGCCAGTATATAAGGTTAATTGTTCTGTAGTTTGGTCAGGGCGTGGCAGGGGGTATTTGTTTTCTGTGGTTCGGGGTGGTGTGTTTTGTGTAAAGGGTGTTTGATTTAGTAATTCCGGGTTTTGGTTTATGTTTAGTAATTCTATGGTTAGTCTAGGTTGTGTGTTTCTATGTTTGGTTGATTGGGGTTGGGACTCTCAGTTGAAGGCAGGTGTTGTCTATCTGCCTTTGATTGAGAGTTCCATATATTAGGGTGTGTTTGTATGTGTGATTTGTGGGTGATTATTCTGTGTATAGCCTTGTGCCTTACCAGACTGTTTATTTGTCGAGTGTTCGTTTTTTGTGTTTTGTATGTTCGGTTTTGAAGATAATTAAAAATCAAGATGAGCATTCACGTACCTGCTGCGTATTGGTCCACATTTTCTGATGACGATTTCGCATTATCGTCAGAAGACGAAGACAACAACCGTGACAGAATCACCCACCACCAAAGGACCAAGCAGCAGAGGAAGGAGCAGACGGAGTTCGAGTTGGACTGGCGGGAGAAGTGGACTTGGGAGGAAGTTCTGGACGGGGCCGGGCCTTGGCACCAGGCTGGGGATTATCGACGCCCGCAGTGGGAAATTGAGGCAGCCAAGGCAGAGAGGCGGTGGTACGAGGCCAAGTACGCGCTGAAGGAGAAGCACGAGAGGCACCCCCAAGAAAATTTTGGGGGGGGGCACACGGGTAGTTTGGCTAGGCGTAAGAAGAGCCGGAAGCCAGCTACTCGTGGTTATATGGAGGAGCGTATGGGGTGGAGAGCGCTATGTTTCGCTGAGGAGCGCACTATCTCACCCATACGCACGCACAGTCCGGTGCGCGTTATTCCAGCCCTCTCGCAGGTGCGGTGCTAGAGCGGGCATCCAGCCTGGTAGGAGGATGCCTGCGCAGCGCATCTGGTCGCCGGTACGCCTCCGAGGACCAGGCTACCCAACTCCCGCTCTACGCACGGCTACCATCAGGCCCCTGCACAGACCAGTCTGCCCTGTACGAGCACCCCGCTCGTACAGGGCTACTAGTTCCATCCAGCCAAGGCGGGTTGTGCAGGAGGTAAGATCTAGACCGGCTGTGCGCCTCCATAGCCCTGGGTTTCCAGCTCCTGTCTCTCGTGCGGACCCGGAAGTGCGTCAACCCAGTCCGACTCGTCCTGTTCCCGCTCCCCGCACTAGCCTGGAGGTGCGTGTACATAATCTGGTAAGCCCAGTACCAGCATCACGCACCAGGCTACAAGTGCGTCAACCCAGCCTCGCCAGTCAACAGTCATCATCAGAGCTGCCCGCCAGTCAACAGTCATCGTCAGAGCTGCCCGCCAGTCAACAGTCATCGTCAGAGCTGCCCGCCAGTCAACAGTCATCGTCAGAGCTGCCCGCCAGTCAACAGTCATCGTCAGAGCTGCCCGCCAGTCAACAGTCATCGTCAGAGCTGCCCGCCAGTCAACAGTCATCGTCAGAGCTGCCCGCCAGTCAACAGTCATCGTCAGAGCTGCCCGCCAGTCAACAGTCATCGTCAGAGCTGCCCGCCAGTCAACAGTCGCCAGAGTGGTCAGACTGCGCTGAACTGCCGGAGTGGTCAGACTGCGCTGAACTGCCGGAGTGGTCAGACTGCGCTGAACTGCCGGAGTGGCCAGACTGCGCTGAACTGCCGGAGTGGCCAGACTGCGCTGAACTGCCGGAGTGGCCAGACTGCGCTGAACTGCCGGAGTGGCCAGACTGCGCTGAACTGCCGGAGTGGCCAGACTGCCCTGAACTGCCGGAGTGGCCAGACTGCCCTGAACTGCCGGAGTGGCCAGACTGCCCTGAACTGCCGGAGTGGCCAGACTGCCCTGAACTGCCGGAGTGGCCAGACTGCCCTGAACTGCCGGAGTGGCCAGACTGCCCTGAACTGCCGGAGTGGCCAGACTGCCCTGAACTGCCGGAGTGGCCAGACTGCCCTGAACTGCCGGAGTGGCCAGACTGCCCTGAACTGCCGGAGTGGCCAGACTGCCCTGAACTGCCGGAGTGGCCAGACTGCCCTGAACTGCCGGAGTGGCCAGACTGCCCTGAACTGCCGGAGTGGCCAGACTGCCCTGAACTGCCGGAGTGGCCAGACTGCCCTGAACTGCCGGAGTGGCCAGAGTGGCCAGACTGCCCAGACTGTCCCGAATTGCCAGACTGCCCAGACTGTCCCGAATTGCCAGACTGCCCAGACTGTCCCGAATTGCCAGACTGCCCAGACTGTCCCGAATTGCCAGACTGCCCAGACTGTCCCGAATTGCCAGACTGCCCAGACTGTCCCGAATTGCCAGACTGCCCAGACTGTCCCGAATTGCCAGACTGCCCAGACTGTCCCGAATTGCCAGACTGCCCAGACTGTCCCGAATTGCCAGACTGCCCAGACTGTCCCGAATTGCCAGACTGCCCCGACTGCCCCCGGCGAAGCCAGAGTGGCCCGACTGCCCCCCGGGCGAAGCCAGAGTGGCCCGACAGCCTGGAACGGCCGGAGCCAGAGCCACCTCCAGAAATAGGTGGGTTGGGGAGGGGGGTGTAGCACAGTGCCGTCGTTGACGGCAGCCACCCTCCCTTCCCTCCCTTTAGAAAAGGGGACTTTTTGTTGGTGTTGCTTGGGGTTATTTTTTTGTTAAGGTGCTTCTGGGGTAGCACCTTTAGGGGGGGGTACTGTCACGTCCTGGCCAGTATATAAGGTTAATTGTTCTGTAGTTTGGTCAGGGCGTGGCAGGGGGTATTTGTTTTCTGTGGTTCGGGGTGGTGTGTTTTGTGTAAAGGGTGTTTGATTTAGTAATTCCGGGTTTTGGTTTATGTTTAGTAATTCTATGGTTAGTCTAGGTTGTGTGTTTCTATGTTTGGTTGATTGGGGTTGGGACTCTCAGTTGAAGGCAGGTGTTGTCTATCTGCCTTTGATTGAGAGTTCCATATATTAGGGTGTGTTTGTATGTGTGATTTGTGGGTGATTATTCTGTGTATAGCCTTGTGCCTTACCAGACTGTTTATTTGTCGAGTGTTCGTTTTTTGTGTTTTGTATGTTCGGTTTTGAAGATAATTAAAAATCAAGATGAGCATTCACGTACCTGCTGCGTATTGGTCCACATTTTCTGATGACGATTTCGCATTATCGTCAGAAGACGAAGACAACAACTGTGACACTGTAAGGGTTCAGCCTATTGGCTACTGTCTATAACTGTAAGGGTTCAGCCTATTGGCTACTGTCTATAACTGTAAGGGTTCAGCCTATTGGCTACTGTCTAACACTGTTAGGGTTCAGCCTATTGGCTACTGTCTATAACTGTAAGGATACAGCGTATTGGCTACTGTCTATAACTAAGGGTTCAGCCTATTGGCTACTGTCTATAACTGTAAGGGTTCAAGCTATTGGCTACTGTCTATAACTGTAAGGGTTCAAGCTATTGGCTACTGTCTATAACTGTAAGGGTTCAGCCTATTGGCTACTGTCTATAACTGTAAGGGTTCAGCCTATTGGCTACTGTCTATAACTGTAAGGGTTCAGCCTATTGGCTACTGTCTAAAACTGTAAGATTTAAGCCTATTGGCTACTGTCTATAACTGTAAGGGTTCAGCCTATTGGCTACTGTCTAAAACTGTAAGGGTTCAGCCTATTGGCTACTGTCTAAAACGGTCAGGGTTTAGCCTATTGGCTACTGTCTATAACTGTAAGGGTTCAACCTATTGGCTACTGTCTATAACTGTAAGGGTTCAGCCTATTGGCTACTGTCTATAACTGTAAGGGTTCAGCCTATTGGCTACTGTCTATAACTGTAAGGGTTCAGCCTATTGGCTACTGTCTATAACTGTAAGGGTTCAGCCTATTGGCTACTGTCTATAACTGTAAGATTTCAGCCTATTGGCTACTGTCTATAACTAAGGATACAGCCTATTGGCTACTGTCTAAAACTGTAAGGGTTCAGCCTATTGGCTACTGTCTAAAACTGTAAGGGTTCAGCCTATTGGCTACTGTCTATAACTGTAAGGGTTCAGCCTATTGGCTACTGTCTATAACTGTAAGGGTTCAGCCTATTGGCTACTGTCTATAACTGTAAGGGTTCAGCCTATTGGCTACTGTCTATAACTGTTAGGGTTCAGCCTATTGGCTACTTTCTATAACTGTAAGGATACACCCTATTGGCTACTGTCTATAACTAAGGGTTCAGCCTATTGGCTACTGTCTATAACTGTAAGGGTTCAACCTATTGGCTACTGTCTATAACTGTAAGAGTTCAGCCTATTGGCTACTGTCAGGGTTCAGCCTATTGGCTACTGTCTATAACTGTAAGGGTTCAGCCTATTGGCTACCGTCTAAAACTGTAAGATTTCAGCCTATTGGCTACTGTCTATAACTGTAAGGGTTCAGCCTATTGGCTACTGTCTAAAACTGTAAGGGTTCAGCATATTGGCTACTGTCTAAAACTGTCAGGGTTTAGCCTATTGGCTACTGTCTATAACTGTAAGGGTTCAACCTATTGGCTACTGTCTATAACTGTAAGGGTTCAGCCTATTGGCTACTGTATATAACTGTAAGGGTTCAGCCTATTGGCTACTGTCTATAACTGTAAGGGTTCAGGCTATTGGCTACTGTCTATAACTGTAAGGGTTCAGCCTATTGGCTACTGTCTATAACTAAGGATACAGCATATTGGCTACTGTCTAAAACTGTAAGGGTTCAGCCTATTGGCTACTGTCTAAAACTGTAAGGGTTCAGCCTATTGGCTACTGTCTAAAACTGTAAGGGTTCAGCCTATTGGCTACTGTCTATAACTGTAAGGGTTCAGCCTATTGGCTACTGTCTATAACTGTAAGGGTTCAGCCTATTGGCTACTGTCTATAACTGTAAGGGTTCAGCCTATTGGCTACTGTCTATAACTGTAAGGATACAGCGTATTGGCTACTGTCTATAACTAAGGGTTCAGCCTATTGGCTACTGTCTATAACTGTAAGGGTTCAAGCTATTGGCTACTGTCTATAACTGTAAGGGTTCAAGCTATTGGCTACTGTCTATAACTGTAAGGGTTCAGCCTATTGGCTACTGTCTATAACTGTAAGGGTTCAGCCTATTGGCTACTGTCTATAACTGTAAGGGTTCAGCCTATTGGCTACTGTCTAAAACTGTAAGATTTAAGCCTATTGGCTACTGTCTATAACTGTAAGGGTTCAGCCTATTGGCTACTGTCTAAAACTGTAAGGGTTCAGCCTATTGGCTACTGTCTAAAACGGTCAGGGTTTAGCCTATTGGCTACTGTCTATAACTGTAAGGGTTCAACCTATTGGCTACTGTCTATAACTGTAAGGGTTCAGCCTATTGGCTACTGTCTATAACTGTAAGGGTTCAGCCTATTGGCTACTGTCTATAACTGTAAGGGTTCAGCCTATTGGCTACTGTCTATAACTGTAAGGGTTCAGCCTATTGGCTACTGTCTATAACTGTAAGATTTCAGCCTATTGGCTACTGTCTATAACTAAGGATACAGCCTATTGGCTACTGTCTAAAACTGTAAGGGTTCAGCCTATTGGCTACTGTCTAAAACTGTAAGGGTTCAGCCTATTGGCTACTGTCTATAACTGTAAGGGTTCAGCCTATTGGCTACTGTCTATAACTGTAAGGGTTCAGCCTATTGGCTACTGTCTATAACTGTAAGGGTTCAGCCTATTGGCTACTGTCTATAACTGTTAGGGTTCAGCCTATTGGCTACTTTCTATAACTGTAAGGATACACCCTATTGGCTACTGTCTATAACTAAGGGTTCAGCCTATTGGCTACTGTCTATAACTGTAAGGGTTCAACCTATTGGCTACTGTCTATAACTGTAAGAGTTCAGCCTATTGGCTACTGTCAGGGTTCAGCCTATTGGCTACTGTCTATAACTGTAAGGGTTCAGCCTATTGGCTACTGTCTAAAACTGTAAGATTTCAGCCTATTGGCTACTGTCTATAACTGTAAGGGTTCAGCCTATTGGCTACTGTCTAAAACTGTAAGGGTTCAGCCTATTGGCTACTGTCTAAAACTGTAAGGGTTCAGCCTATTGGCTACTGTCTATAACTGTAAGGGTTCAGCCTATTGGCTACTGTCTATAAGTGTAAGGGTTCAGCCTATTGGCTACTGTCTATAACTGTAAGGGTTCAGCCTATTGGCTACTGTCTATAACTGTAAGGGTTCAGCCTATTGGCTACTGTCTATAACTGTAAGGGTTCAGCCTATTGGCTACTGTCTATAACTGTAAGGGTTCAGCCTATTGGCTACTGTCTAACACTGTTAGGGTTCAGCCTATTGGCTACTGTCTATAACTGTAAGGATACAGCGTATTGGCTACTGTCTATAACTAAGGGTTCAGCCTATTGGCTACTGTCTATAACTGTAAGGGTTCAAGCTATTGGCTACTGTCTATAACTGTAAGGGTTCAAGCTATTGGCTACTGTCTATAACTGTAAGGATTCAGCCTATTGGCTACTGTCTATAACTGTAAGGGTTCAGCCTATTGGCTACTGTCTATAACTGTTAGGGTTCAGCCTATTGGCTACTTTCTATAACTGTAAGGATACAGCCTATTGGCTACTGTCTATAACTAAGGGTTCAGCCTATTGGCTACTGTCTATAACTGTAAGGGTTCAACCTATTGGCTACTGTCTATAACTGTAAGAGTTCAGCCTATTGGCTACTGTCAGGGTTCAGCCTATTGGCTACTGTCTATAACTGTAAGGGTTCAGCCTATTGGCTACCGTCTAAAACTGTAAGATTTCAGCCTATTGGCTACTGTCTATAACTGTAAGGGTTCAGCCTATTGGCTACTGTCTAAAACTGTAAGGGTTCAGCATATTGGCTACTGTCTAAAACTGTCAGGGTTTAGCCTATTGGCTACTGTCTATAACTGTAAGGATTCAACCTATTGGCTACTGTCTATAACTGTAAGGGTTCAGCCTATTGGCTACTGTCTATAACTGTAAGGGTTCAGCCTATTGGCTACTGTCTATAACTGTAAGGGTTCAGGCTATTGGCTACTGTCTATAACTGTAAGGGTTCAGCCTATTGGCTACTGTCTATAACTAAGGATACAGCATATTGGCTACTGTCTAAAACTGTAAGGGTTCAGCCTATTGGCTACTGTCTAAAACTGTAAGGGTTCAGCCTATTGGCTACTGTCTAAAACTGTAAGGGTTCAGCCTATTGGCTACTGTCTATAACTGTAAGGGTTCAGCCTATTGGCTACTGTCTATAACTGTAAGGGTTCAGCCTATTGGCTACTGTCTATAACTGTAAGGGTTCAGCCTATTGGCTACTGTCTATAACTGTAAGGTTCAGCCTATTGGCTACTGTCTATAACTGTAAGGGTTCAGCCTATTGGCTACTGTCTATAACTGTAAGGGTTCAGCCTATTGGCTACTGTCTAACACTGTTAGGGTTCAGCCTATTGGCTACTGTCTATAACTGTAAGGATACAGCGTATTGGCTACTGTCTATAACTAAGGGTTCAGCCTATTGGCTACTGTCTAGAACTGTAAGGGTTCAAGCCTATTGGCTACTGTCTATAACTGTAAGGGTTCAAAGTATTGGCTACTGTCTATAACTGTAAGGATTCAGCCTATTGGCTACTGTCTATAACTGTAAGGGTTCAGCCTATTGGCTACTGTCTAAAACTGTAAGGGTTCAGCCTATTGGCTACTGTCTAAAACGGTCAGGGTTGCCCTATTGGCTACTGTCTATAACTGTAAGGGTTCAACCTATTGGCTACTGTCTATAACTGTAAGGGTTCAGCCTATTGGCTACTGTCTATAACTGTAAGGGTTCAGCCTATTGGCTACTGTCTATAACTGTAAGGGTTCAGCCTATTGGCTACTGTCTATAACTAAGGATACAGCCTATTGGCTACTGTCTAAAACTGTAAGGGTTCAGCCTATTGGCTACTGTCTATAACTGTAAGGGTTCAGCCTATTGGCTACTGTCTATAACTGTAAGGGTTCAGCCTATTGGCTACTGTCTATAACTGTTAGGGTTCAGCCTATTGGCTACTTTCTATAACTGTAAGGATACAGCCTATTGGCTACTGTCTATAACTAAGGGTTCAGCCTATTGGCTACTGTCTATAACTGTAAGGGTTCAACCTATTGGCTACTGTCTATAACTGTAAGAGTTCAGCCTATTGGCTACTGTCAGGGTTCAGCCTATTGGCTACTGTCTATAACTGTAAGGGTTCAGCCTATTGGCTACTGTCTAAAACTGTAAGATTTCAGCCTATTGGCTACTGTCTATAACTGTAAGGGTTCAGCCTATTGGCTACTGTCTAAAACTGTAAGGGTTCAGCATATTGGCTACTGTCTAAAACTGTCAGGGTTTAGCCTATTGGCTACTGTCTATAACTGTAAGGGTTCAACCTATTGGCTACTGTCTATAACTGTAAGGGTTCAGCCTATTGGCTACTGTCTATAACTGTAAGGGTTCAGCCTATTGGCTACTGTCTAAAACTGTAAGATTTCAGCCTATTGGCTACTGTCTATAACTGTAAGGGTTCAGCCTATTGGCTACTGTCTAAAACTGTAAGGGTTCAGCCTATTGGCTACTGTCTAAAACTGTAAGGGTTCAGCCTATTGGCTACTGTCTAAAACGGTCAGGGTTTAGCCTATTGGCTACTGTCTATAACTGTAAGGGTTCAACCTATTGGCTACTGTCTATAACTGTAAGGGTTCAGCCTATTGGCAAATGTCTATAACTGTAAGGGTTCAGCCTATTGGCTACTGTCTATAACTGTAAGGGTTCAGCCTATTGGCTACTGTCTATAACTGTAAGGGTTCAGCCTATTGGCTACTGTCTATAACTGTAAGATTTCAGCCTATTGGCTACTGTCTATAACTAAGGATTCAGCCTATTGGCTACTGTCTAAAACTGTAAGGGTTCAGCCTATTGGCTACTGTCTAAAACTGTAAGGGTTCAGCCTATTGGCTACTGTCTATAACTGTTAGGGTTCAGCCTATTGGCTACTGTCTATAACTGTAAGGGTTCAGCCTATTGGCTACTGTCTATAACTAAGGGTTCAGCCTATTGGCTACTGTCTATAACTGTAAGGGTTCAACCTATTGGCTACTGTCTATAACTGTAAGAGTTCAGCCTATTGGCTACTGTCAGGGTTCAGCCTATTGGCTACTGTCTATAACTGTAAGGGTTCAGCCTATTGGCTACCGTCTAAAACTGTAAGATTTCAGCCTATTGGCTACTGTCTATAACTGTAAGAGTTCAGCCTATTGGCTACTGTCTAAAACTGTAAGGGTTCAGCATATTGGCTACTGTCTAAAACTGTCAGGGTTTAGCCTATTGGCTACTGTCTATAACTGTAAGGGTTCAACCTATTGGCTACTGTCTATAACTGTAAGGGTTCAGCCTATTGGCTACTGTCTATAACTGTAAGGGTTCAGCCTATTGGCTACTGTCTATAACTGTAAGGGTTCAGCCTATTGGCTACTGTCTATAACTGTAAGGGTTCAGCCTATTGGCTACTGTCTATAACTAAGGATACAGCATATTGGCTACTGTCTAAAACTGTAAGGGTTCAGCCTATTGGCTACTGTCTAAAACTGTAAGGGTTCAGCCTATTGGCTACTGTCTAAAACTGTAAGGGTTCAGCCTATTGGCTACTGTCTATAACTGTAAGGGTTCAGCCTATTGGCTACTGTCTATAACTGTAAGGGTTCAGCCTATTGGCTACTGTCTATAACTGTAAGGGTTCAGCCTATTGGCTACTGTCTATAACTGTAAGGGTTCAGCCTATTGGCTACTGTCTATAACTGTAAGGGTTCAGCCTATTGGCTACTGTCTAACACTGTTAGGGTTCAGCCTATTGGCTACTGTCTATAACTGTAAGGATACAGCGTATTGGCTACTGTCTATAACTAAGGGTTCAGCCTATTGGCTACTGTCTAGAACTGTAAGGGTTCAAGCTATTGGCTACTGTCTATAACTGTAAGGGTTCAGCCTATTGGCTACTGTCTATAACTGTAAGGGTTCAGCCTATTGGCTACTGTCTATAACTGTTAGGGTTCAGCCTATTGGCTACTGTCTATAACTGTAAGGGTACAGCCTATTGGCTACTGTCTATAACTAAGGGTTCAGCCTATTGGCTACTGTCTATAACTGTAAGGGTTCAACCTATTGGCTACTGTCTATAACTGTAAGAGTTCAGCCTATTGGCTACTGTCAGGGTTCAGCCTATTGGCTACTGTCTATAACTGTAAGGGTTCAGCCTATTGGCTACTGTCTAAAACTGTAAGATTTCAGCCAATTGGCTACTGTCTATAACTGTAAGGGTTCAGCCTATTGGCTACTGTCTAAAACTGTAAGGGTTCAGCATATTGGCTACTGTCTAAAACTGTCAGGGTTTAGCCTATTGGCTACTGTCTATAACTGTAAGGGTTCAACCTATTGGCTACTGTCTATAACTGTAAGGGTTCAGCCTATTGGCTACTGTCTATAACTGTAAGGGTTCAGCCTATTGGCTACTGTCTAAAACTGTAAGATTTCAGCCTATTGGCTACTGTCTATAACTGTAAGGGTTCAGCCTATTGGCTACTGTCTAAAACTGTAAGGGTTCAGCCTATTGGCTACTGTCTAAAACTGTCAGGGTTCAGCCTATTGGCTACTGTCTATAACTGTAAGGGTTCAACCTATTGGCTACTGTCTATAACTGTAAGGGTTCAGCCTATTGGCTACTGTCTATAACTGTAAGGGTTCAGCCTATTGGCTACTGTCTATAACTGTAAGGGTTCAGCCTATTGGCTACTGTCTATAACTAAGGATACAGCATATTGGCTACTGTCTAAAACTGTAAGGGTTCAGCATATTGGCTACTGTCTAAAACTGTAAGGGTTCAGCCTATTGGCTACTGTCTAAAACTGTAAGGGTTCAGCCTATTGGCTACTGTCTAAAACTGTAAGGGTTCAGCCTATTGGCTACTGTCTATAACTGTAAGGGTTCAGCCTATTGGCTACTGTCTATAACTGTAAGGGTTCAGCCTATTGGCTACTGTCTATAACTGTAAGGGTTCAGCCTATTGGCTACTGTCTATAACTGTAAGGGTTCAGCCTATTGGCTACTGTCTAACACTGTTAGGGTTCAGCCTATTGGCTACTGTCTATAACTGTAAGGGTTCAGCCTATTGGCTACTGTCTAAAACTGTAAGGTTTCAGCCTATTGGCTACTGTCTATAACTGTAAGGGTTCAGCCTATTGGCTACTGTCTATAACTGTAAGGATTCAGCCTATTGGCTACTGTCTATAACTGTAAGGGTTCAGCCTATTGGCTACTGTCTATAACTGTAAGGGTTCAGCCTATTGGCTACTGTCTATAACTGTAAGGGTTCAGCCTATTGGCTACTGTCTATAACTGTAAGGGTTCAGCCTATTGGCTACTGTCTAAAACTGTAAGGGTTCAGCCTATTGGCTACTGTCTAAAACTGTAAGGGTTCAGCCTATTGGCTACTGTCTATAACTGTAAGGGTTCAGCCTATTGGCTACTGTCTATAACTGTAAGGGTTCAGCCTATTGGCTACTGTCTATAACTGTAAGGGTTCAGCCTATTGGCTACTGTCTATAACTGTAAGGGTACAGCCTATTGGCTACTGTCTAAAACTGTAAGGGTTCAGCCTATTGGCTACTGTCTATAACTGTAAGGGTTCAGCCTATTGGCTACTGTCTAAAACTGTAAGGGTTCAGCATATTGGCTACTGTCTAAAACTGTAAGGGTTTAGCCTATTGGCTACTGTCTATAACTGTAAGGGTTCAACCTATTGGCTACTGTCTATAACTGTAAGGGTTCAGCCTATTGGCTACTGTCTATAACTGTAAGGGTTCAGCCTATTGGCTACTGTCTATAACTGTAAGGGTTCAGCCTATTGGCTACTGTCTATAACTGTAAGGGTTCAGCCTATTGGCTACTGTCTATAACTGTAAGGGTTCAGCCTATTGGCTACTGTCTAAAACTGTAAGGGTTCAGCCTATTGGCTACTGTCTAAAACTGTAAGGGTTCAGCCTATTGGCTACTGTCTAAAACTGTAAGGGTTCAGCCTATTGGCTACTGTCTAAAACTGTCAGGGTTTAGCCTATTGGCTACTGTCTATAACTGTAAGGGTTCAACCTATTGGCTACTGTCTATAACTGTAAGGGTTCAGCCTATTGGCTACTGTCTATAACTGTAAGGGTTCAGCCTATTGGCTACTGTCTATAACTGTAAGGGTTCAGCCTATTGGCTACTGTCTATAACTGTAAGGGTTCAGCCTATTGGCTACTGTCTATAACTAAGGATACAGCATATTGGCTACTGTCTAAAACTGTAAGGGTTCAGCATATTGGCTACTGTCTAAAACTGTAAGGGTTCAGCCTATTGGCTACTGTCTATAACTGTAAGGGTTCAGCCTATTGGCTACTGTCTAAAACTGTAAGGGTTCAGCCTATTGGCTACTGTCTATAACTGTAAGGGTTCAGCCTATTGGCTACTGTCTATAACTGTAAGGGTTCAGCCTATTGGCTACTGTCTATAACTGTAAGGGTTCAGCCTATTGGCTACTGTCTATAATTGTAAGGGTTCAGCCTATTGGCTACTGTCTAACACTGTTAGGGTTCAGCCTATTGGCTACTGTCTATAACTGTAAGGGTTCAGCCTATTGGCTACTGTCTAAAACTGTAAGATTTAAGCCTATTGGCTACTGTCTATAACTGTAAGGGTTCAAGCTATTGGCTACTGTCTATAACTGTAAGGATTCAGCCTATTGGCTACTGTCTATAACTGTAAGGGTTCAGCCTATTGGCTACTGTCTATAACTGTAAGGGTTCAGCCTATTGGCTACTGTCTAAAACTGTAAGATTTAAGCCTATTGGCTACTGTCTATAACTGTAAGGGTTCAGCCTATTGGCTACTGTCTAAAACTGTAAGGGTTCAGCCTATTGGCTACTGTCTAAAACGGTCAGGGTTTAGCCTATTGGCTACTGTCTATAACTGTAAGGGTTCAGCCTATTGGCTACTGTCTATAACTGTAAGGGTTCAGCCTATTGGCTACTGTCTATAACTGTAAGGGTTCAGCCTATTGGCTACTGTCTATAACTAAGGATACAGCCTATTGGCTACTGTCTAAAACTGTAAGGGTTCAGCCTATTGGCTACTGTCTAAAACTGTAAGGGTTCAGCCTATTGGCTACTGTCTATAACTGTAAGGGTTCAGCCTATTGGCTACTGTCTATAACTGTAAGGGTTCAGCCTATTGGCTACTGTCTAAAACGGTCAGGGTTTAGCCTATTGGCTACTGTCTATAACTGTAAGGGTTCAACCTATTGGCTACTGTCTATAACTGTAAGGGTTCAGCCTATTGGCTACTGTCTATAACTGTAAGGGTTCAGCCTATTGGCTACTGTCTATAACTGTAAGGGTTCAGCCTATTGGCTACTGTCTATAACTGTAAGGGTTCAGCCTATTGGCTACTGTCTATAACTGTAAGGGTTCAGCCTATTGGCTACTGTCTATAACTGAAGGGTTCAGCCTATTGGCTACTGTCTAAAACTGTAAGGGTTCAGCCTATTGGCTACTGTCTAAAACTGTAAGGGTTCAGCCTATTGGCTACTGTCTATAACTGTAAGGGTTCAGCCTATTGGCTACTGTCTATAACTGTAAGGGTTCAGCCTATTGGCTACTGTCTATAACTGTTAGGGTTCAGCCTATTGGCTACTTTCTATAACTGTAAGGATACAGCCTATTGGCTACTGTCTATAACTAAGGGTTCAGCCTATTGGCTACTGTCTATAACTGTAAGGGTTCAACCTATTGGCTACTGTCTATAACTGTAAGAGTTCAGCCTATTGGCTACTGTCAGGGTTCAGCCTATTGGCTACTGTCTATAACTGTAAGGGTTCAGCCTATTGGCTACTGTCTATAACTGTAAGGGTTCAGCCTATTGGCTACTGTCTATAACTGTAAGGGTTCAGCCTATTGGCTACTGTCTATAACTGTAAGGGTTCAGCCTATTAGCTACTGTCTAACACTGTTAGGGTTCAGCCTATTGGCTACTGTCTATAACTGTAAGGATACAGCGTATTGGCTACTGTCTATAACTAAGGGTTCAGCCTATTGGCTACTGTCTATAACTGTAAGGGTTCAAGCTATTGGCTACTGTCTATAACTGTAAGGGTTCAAGCTATTGGCTACTGTCTATAACTGTAAGGGTTCAGCCTATTGGCTACTGTCTATAACTGTAAGGGTTCAGCCTATTGGCTACTGTCTATAACTGTAAGGGTTCAGCCTATTGGCTACTGTCTAAAACTGTAAGATTTAAGCCTATTGGCTACTGTCTATAACTGTAAGAGTTCAGCCTATTGGCTACTGTCTAAAACTGTAAGGGTTCAGCCTATTGGCTACTGTCTAAAACGGTCAGGGTTTAGCCTATTGGCTACTGTCTATAACTGTAAGGGTTCAACCTATTGGCTACTGTCTATAACTGTAAGGGTTCAGCCTATTGGCTACTGTCTATAACTGTAAGGGTTCAGCCTATTGGCTACTGTCTATAACTGTAAGGGTTCAGCCTATTGGCTACTGTCTATAACTGTAAGGGTTCAGCCTATTGGCTACTGTCTATAACTGTAAGGGTTCAGCCTATTGGCTACTGTCTATAACTAAGGATACAGCCTATTGGCTACTGTCTAAAACTGTAAGGGTTCAGCCTATTGGCTACTGTCTAAAACTGTAAGGGTTCAGCCTATTGGCTACTGTCTATAACTGTAAGGGTTCAGCCTATTGGCTACTGTCTATAACTGTAAGGGTTCAGCCTATTGGCTACTGTCTATAACTGTTAGGGTTCAGCCTATTGGCTACTTTCTATAACTGTAAGGATACAGCCTATTGGCTACTGTCTATAACTAAGGGTTCAGCCTATTGGCTACTGTCTATAACTGTAAGGGTTCAACCTATTGGCTACTGTCTATAACTGTAAGAGTTCAGCCTATTGGCTACTGTCAGGGTTCAGCCTTTTGGCTACTGTCTATAACTGTAAGGGTTCAGCCTATTGGCTACTGTCTAAAACTGTAAGATTTCAGCCTATTGGCTACTGTCTATAACTGTAAGGGTTCAGCCTATTGGCTACTGTCTAAAACTGTAAGGGTTCAGACTATTGGCTACTGTCTAAAACTGTAAGGGTTCAGCCTATTGGCTACTGTCTAAAACGGTCAGGGTTTAGCCTATTGGCTACTGTCTATAACTGTAAGGGTTCAACCTATTGGCTACTGTCTATAACTGTAAGGGTTCGGCCTATTGGCTACTGTCTATAACTGTAAGGGTTCAGCCTATTGGCTACTGTCTATAACTAAGGGTTCAGCCTATTGGCTACTGTCTATAACTAAGGATACAGCCTATTGGCTACTGTCTAAAACTGTAAAGGTTCAGCCTATTGGCTACTGTCTATAACTGTAAGGGTTCAGCCTATTGGCTACTGTCTATAACTGTAAGGGTTCAGCCTATTGGCTACTGTCTATAACTGTAAGGGTTCAGCCTATTGGCTACTGTCTATAACTGTAAGGGTTCAGCCTATTGGCTACTGTCTATAACTGTAAGGGTTCAGCCTATTGGCTACTGTCTATAACTGTAAGGGATCAGCCTATTGGCTACTGTCTATAACTGTAAGGGTTCAGCCTATTGGCTACTGTCTATAACTGTAAGGGTTCAGCCTATTGGCTACTGTCTATAACTGTAAGGGATCAGCCTATTGGCTACTGTCTATAACTGTAAGGGTTCAGCCTATTGGCTACTGTCTATAACTGTAAGGGATCAGCCTATTGGCTACTGTCTATAACTGTAAGGGTTCAGCCTATTGGCTACTGTCTATAACTGTAAGGGTTCAGCCTATTGGCTACTGTCTATAACTGTAAGGATACAGCCTATTGGCTACTGTCTATAACTGTAAGGGTTCAGCCTATTGGCTACTGTCTATAACTGTAAGGGATCAGCCTATTGGCTACTGTCTATAACTGTAAGGATACAGCCTCCAGTTTCCACTCAAAAGACCAACAATTATCTCAGTGCCCCCAAAAACATTGAAGGGGAACATTGAAGACAGGCCAACTACACGGAACAAGAATAGAAACACAACATGTAAAGTGTTGGTCCCATGTTTCATGAGCTGAAATAAAAGATCCCTGAAATGTTCCATATGCACAAAAACCTTATTTCTCTTCAATGTTGTGCACAAATTGGTTTACATCCCTGTTAATGAGCGTTTCCTCATTTGCCAAGATAATCAATCCACATGACATGTGTGGAATATCAAGAAGTTGATTGGGCATGATCATTACACAGGTGCACCTTGTGCTGGGGACAATAAAAGGCCACTCTAAAATGTGCAGTTTTGTCACACAACACAATGCCACAGATGCCTCAAGTTTTGAGGGAGTGTGCAATTGGCATGTTGACTGCAGGAATGTCCGCCAGAGCTGTTTCCAGAGAATGGAATGTTCATTTCTCTACCATAAGCCACCTCCAATGTGATTTTAAAGAATTAGGCAATAAGTCCAACTGGGTTTACAACCACAGACTACATGTATGGCATCGTGTGGGTGAAAGGTTTGCTGATGTCAATGTTGTAAACAGAGTGCCTCATGGTGGTGGTGGGGTTATGGTATTAACAGGCATAAGCTACGGACAACGGACACAATTGCGTTTTATCAATGGAAATTCGAATGCACAGAAACACCGTGATGTGATCCTGAGGCCCATTTTGATTAAGGTGTCTGTGACCAACAGCTGCATATCTGTATTCCCAGTCATGTGACATCCATAGATTAGGACATAATGAATTTATTTCAATTGACTGATTTCCTCATATGAACTGTAACTCAATCAAATCTTTTAAAATATTTGCATGTTGTCCTTATATTTTTTGGTTTTAGGATAAATGCACCTTCAAACACGAGAGCACAGTCCCAATTTTGCAATTGATTTAAATGCACTGCTTCCCTGAAAAGGTATCACTCTTGAAGTGTTGAAATCTGCTTTGAGTGATAAGCTCATTGATTTCCACACGTCATCTGTTCCAAGCAGAATAAAGAAACAGTTAAACCTGCTGAACTAAAATAGGAAGCAGGTGACTTCTCAGGCTGCTGTTACACAACACAACTTTCACGCAATGTTAGTTGTAGGTGACATCATCTCAAGCAACTTTTTCTGTTTACACGAAGCAACAAAAAAAAAAGAAATGGCTTGCAATAGCCAATCAAATTGATTGCTGCTTCCTGTCATATTGTTTGAGAATTCTAAACTCACCTGATGTCATATGCTGTAATACATTGTGATTTCACAAAATTATTAGTTTATCCAACCGTTTCGTTATTGTATAAAGATTGATTTAGACAAAATGCTGGCTGTACAATTTACCTGGGGGGGGGGTCATGGAGCAATCAAGAAGCAACTCAGTTGCAAGGAACAAAAATTGCGTGCAAGTTGTGTCTGTAGCATTAGGTGGGGGAAACGACAGCAACCATGTTTCTTCTTCCTGAAAGCAAGAGGGTGTGGAGTGTACACACTAACCACGTTTCCAGAGTGGCGTGGAGTGTTCACACTAACCACGTTTCCAGAGTGGCGTGGAGTGTACACACTAACCACGTTTCCAGAGTGGCGTGGTGTGTTCACACTAACCACGTTTCCAGAGTGGCGTGGAGTGTACACACTAACCACGTTTCCAGAGTGGCGTGGAGTTTTCACACTAACCACGTTTCCAGAGTGGCGTGGAGTGTACACACTAACCACGTTTCCAGAGTGGCGTGGAGTGTTCACACTAACCACGTTTCCAGAGTGGCGTGGAGTGTTCACACTAACCACGATTCCAGAGTGGCGTGGAGTGTTCACACTAACCACGTTTCCAGAGTGGCGTGGAGTGTACACACTAACCACGTTTCCAGAGTGGCGTGGAGTGTTCACACTAACCACGTTTCAAGAGTGGCGTGGAGTGTACACACTAACCACGATTCCAGAGTGGCGTGGAGTGTTCACACTAACCACGTTTCCAGAGTGGCGTGGAGTGTTCACACTAACCACGTTTCCAGAGTGGCGTGGAGTGTACACACTAACCACGTTTCCAGAGTGGCGTGGAGTGTTCACACTAACCACGTTTCCAGAGTGGCGTGGAGTGTTCACACTAACCACGTTTCAAGAGTGGCGTGGAGTGTACACACTAACCACGATTCCAGAGTGGCGTGGAGTGTTCACACTAACCACGTTTCAAGAGTGGCGTGGAGTGTACACACTAACCACGATTCCAGAGTGGCGTGGAGTGTTCACACTAACCACGTTTCCAGAGTGGCGTGGAGTGTACACACTAACCACGTTTCCAGAGTGGCGTGGAGTGTTCACACTAACCACGTTTCCAGAGTGGCGTGGAGTGTTCACACTAACCACGTTTCAAGAGTGGCGTGGAGTGTACACACTAACCACGATTCCAGAGTGGCGTGGAGTGTTCACACTAACCACGTTTCAAGAGTGGCGTGGAGTGTACACACTAACCACGATTCCAGAGTGGCGTGGAGTGTTCACACTAACCACGTTTCAAGAGTGGCGTGGAGTGTACACACTAACCACGTTTCCAGAGTGGCGTGGAGTGTTCACACTAACCACGATTCCAGAGTGGCGTGGAGTGTTCACACTAACCACGATTCCAGAGTGGCGTGGAGTGTTCACACTAACCACGATTCCAGAGTGGCGTGGAGTGTTCACACTAACCACGTTTCCAGAGTGGAGTGGAGTGTACACACTAACCACGTTTCCAGAGTGGCGTGGAGTGTACACACTAACCACGTTTCCAGAGTGGCGTGGAGTGTTCACACTAACCACGTTTCCAGAGTGGCGTGGAGTGTTCACACTAACCACGTTTCCAGAGTGGCGTGGAGTGTACACACTAACCACGTTTCCAGAGTGGCGTGGAGTGTTCACACTAACCACGTTTCCAGAGTGGCGTGGAGTGTTCACACTAACCACGTTTCAAGAGTGGCGTGGAGTGTACACACTAACCACGTTTCCAGAGTGGCGTGGAGTGTTCACACTAACCACGTTTCCAGAGTGGCGTGGAGTGTTCACACTAACCACGTTTCCAGAGTGACGTGGAGTGTTCACACTAACCACGTTTCCATCCACTGTTGTCAGGAGAGTAAAGTCATACTTTATCATTATCTTTTTATAAATGCAGACAGATAATGTGTTCCGTTCGACATGCTGGGATCTTTTTGTTTCTGTAAAATTAATGATGTGAGAAATGGCGATGGAAACGCCTTGATGTGTCTTAACAAGTGTGGAATTTCATGTTGTATAACGACACAATATCTGAATAGTTCCCAATGTCTGATATTAGTGTACATTCCTATTGTTGTTGATAGTGGCCTTTTTAATGCTGCACACTTCCTTCTCTATTCCCCCTCAACATCCCCCGCCCCCTGATGAGCTTGACGCTCCTTTCCAGTAAATATCTGGGGTTTATTCTGGTGACATGATAATCGATGCTTGACAGCCGTTTCACAACTAGAAATATTCTCGCTCTCATCCATAATAATCTCATAACGTAGACCAGGCTACCCACGCAGCCAACCCACGCAGCCAACCCACGCAGCCAACCCACGCAGCCAACCCACGCAGCCAACCCACACAGCCAACCCACGCAGCCTACCCACCCAGCCAACCCACCCAGCCAACCCACGCAGCCTACCCCCACCCAGCCTACCCCCACCCAGCCTACCCCCACAGCCTACCCCCCACAGCCTATCCCCCCAGCCTACCCGCGCAGCCTACCCGCGCAGCCTACCCCCGCAGTCTACCCCCACAGCCTATCCCCGCGCAGCCTACCCACCCAGCCTACCCACATAGCCTACCCACACAGCCTATGCATACCCACCCAGCCTACCCACCCAGCCTACCCCCGCAGTCTATCCCCACCCAGCCTTCCCACATAGCCTACCCACACAGCCTATGCCTACCCACCCAGTCTACCCACCCAGCCTACCTGCGAAGCCTACTAACTGTTGGCTAGTGTGCACCTGCCAATACCAGAGGAGGCACATTTGCTATTCAAAGCAACAGTTTTAGTGACAAAACTATCGGAAGAGTTTAAAACACAATGCGATTTTATTCCGTACATTTTGTGAGCAGTACGTTACCACGCAGTCATTTCTAAAACGCAACAAGTCCGTTTGGTGGAAACTCACTGCTGTTGGGAAAATGTGCATATTTTCTTATTGAACATTCGCATGAAAATCTGTCGCCAACTAAAACTATAGAAACACTGAGGTAGAACCAGGATATCGCTGGTCTATTTCACGTGGGAACTCAGAGCTTCTTTCAGTACCGTTTACACAGTTTTATTTAACTAGGCAAGTCAGTTAAGAACAAATTCTTATTGACAATGACGGTCTACCTACAGGGTCAGCCCCTGGAGCAAATTAGGGTTAAGTGCCTTTGCTCAAGGACACAGACAGGTTTTTCACCTTGTCAGATTGGGTATTCGAACCAGCGACCTTTCGGTTACTGGCCCAACGCTCTAATCGCTAGGCTACCTGCCGCCCATTCTAGCAGGGTGTGTGTGTGTGTGTGTTCCTCTCAATGTCATGATACTCATTACTCAGCTACCAGAATGCACCATTCTGACAGAGAAAGGAAATCACAGTCTGTCACAGAGGGGGTGAAGAAGCAAAAACAGAAAATACTTCGGCTAGTCAATAATTCATTACTATTTTTTGTAAATGGAAACATAGTCAGCCAAGAAACTAGTGTCATGATGAAGTCAATAAAAAGAAGAAAACAAAATCAAACAGCATCTAGAATGAAATTCATAGATTATTTAAACATGCTGTCGGCAGAGGGGTTTATGGGGCCATAAATGGAATCCAAATATCAACAAATGCCTGATGGGAATACTAATACAAAGTATCTTTGTTAGTGATGGAGACTTGGATAAAACACACAGGAGAAATATCAATCAACCATGATCTTAGCAACGACCCATGATCCAAGAACGTAAAGGACAGGACAAGACTAAATCGGTGCTTAACTTCTTTGGGATAAGGGGCAGTATTTTCACGGCCGGATAAAAAACGTACCTGATTTAATCTGGTTACTACTCCTGCCCAGAAACTAGAATATGCATATAATTAGTAGATTTGGATAGAAAACACTCTAAAGTTTCTAAAACTATTTGAATGGTGTCTGTGAGTATAACAGAACTCATATGGCAGGCCAAAACCTGAGAAGATTCCATGCAGGAAGTGGCCTGTCTGACAATCTATCGAAATTACAGCATCTGTGCTGTAACGTGACACTTTCTAAGGCTTCCATTGGCTCTAAAGCCGCACGAAAGTGGAATGGGGTGTCTGCGGTCTCTGGGCAAAGTATAGGAGCAGAGTTTGTAAGTGGTCAGCCTGGGGACAGTGAGACTGGAGATGCGTGGTCACGAGAACTCGCCATGTTTTTCTTTCTCTCTTTGAATGAATACAACATTGCCCGGTTGGAATATTATCGCTATTTTTAAGAGAAAAATAGCATAAAAATTGATTTTAAACAGAGTTTGACATGCTTCTAAGTATGGTAATGGAATATTTTGCATTTTTTTGTCACGAAATGCATTCGCGCGTTACCCTTTGGATAGTGACCTGAACGCACAAACAAAACGGAGGTATTTGGATATAACTATGGATTATTTGGAACCAAAACAACATTTGTTGTTGAAGTAGAAGTCCTGGGAGTGCATTCTGATGAAGAACAGTGTCATGACGTTGGCCTGTGGGTAAGGTTTATGACCCCCCCATAAATACCTTTCTCCCTTCCCCTCTCTTTCTGACCCTACTGAAGGACTTGAATAGCCTGTGTTAAATATAGAGAGTCTGGGAACATCAAACAAATGGGGAAAAGGAACCATATTTTGGTAAGAAAACCAGTTGGAAATATGCTTGGGAACGTAATGAGTATGGATGTCAGTTCGGTTGTCATCTGAGACATTATGACTGATGACAGGACGACATAAACTGTACCTGGGAAAGTATACACCCTCTAGTTATCAGAGTCACATGGAATTGTTATGCAATTGAAATGTTTGATATTGAAATTGTTTGTTAGGAGATTAAATGTAATTTTAGCTTCCAAATGAGAGAATTGGGTTTTCATAAGGAAAGTGCCCTGCTTGATCAGTGGCCCACCCCTGTGAAGAGACGGGGGTTATAAACGATGAAACACATCCTTCCCCCTCTCCACTATATAAGCCTTTGACGAAAAGATAACCACATGTTCCAGTACGTGAGGTCTGCAGCCTCTACGTTAGAAGGACACACATGTCAAGTACAGAACTAAGCCAACCTCGGCGTGAGCTTTGGTGGCGAATGGTATTAACTTTGAGCTTATTCACTACAGAAGTGATACTTCCTAGCCGTTGAGTTAGCAGCGGCCGCTGTAGACGGGGGCTAGGAAAGGACGGGCGACGGATCCAGTCTAACAGACAGACAAAGATACCACCACGTATCCAATTTACCACCAGAGACATTCTTCCGAGGACAGGAAGATCTGTTGGCCAACCCGGCCAGCATCTACGACCAATCTACCGAAGCGCAGCTCAGAGTAAATATTTATTGCATTTTCCTTTTCCAAATGGGCGGTAATTTAGAATGCGTAAGATACTGTATTTACAATAGCATAGCTGCTGTTTGTTTGTTCCTAAGTCTTCCCGCTCTTTCATTCAAGCCCAACCCCCTTTCCTTTGTGTAACCAGCCGTCATATCTGTTCCGTCCACCGGGACGTTTTCTGTATGACATCATTTGTATTCTGTGTATTTGTAATTCTGTGTGATTAGTTTAGGTATTTAGTAAATAAATAATTAAACCCAATTTTGTATTGCTGATTCAACTTGTTAGCCAGGGTTCGTGAAGATAGCCAAGAATTTACAACTTTCATTATGAGACTGAAAATAAGATAAGGGTTAATATTGACTGCTATCGATGTAAAATATTACTAAGTATTTTAAGAGTTTATTCGGAAGATAACGGCTCTATAAACGTTCTTCCGTGGTGCCCCGACTTTCTAGTTAATTACATTTACATGATTAGCTTAATCAGGTAATATTAATTACAGAGAGAATTTTATAGGTTAGCATGTCATATCACTTAATCCGGCATAGCCAAAGACACGACAACAGCAAAGGTAATCCAATTTTTCTAATAATAATTCTGAGTTTAGGTGACCCCGAAGTTGGCGGATGTCAAAATAGCGAGCCGTGATTTCCGAGCTATGTACTCAGAATATTGCAAAATGTGCTTTCGCCGAAAAGCTATTTTAAAATCAGACATAGCGATTGCATAAAGGAGTTCTGTATCTATAATTCTTAAAATAATTGTTATGTATTTTGTCAACGTTTATCATGAGTAATTTAGTAAATTCACCGGAAGTTTTCAGTGGGTATGCTAGTTCTGAACATCACATGCTAATGTAAAAAGCTGTTTTTTGATATAAATATGAACTTGATTGAACAAAACATGCATGTATTGTATAACATAATGTCCTAGGAGTGTCATCTGATGAAGATCATCAACGGTTAGTGCTGCATTTAGCTGTGGTTTGGGTTTATGTGACATATATGCTTGCTTGGAAAATGGCTGTGTGATTATTTGTGTCTATGTACTCTCCTAACATAATCTAATGTTTTGCTTTCGCTGGAAAGCCTTTTTGAAATTGGACAATGTGGTTAGATTAACGAGAGTCTTATCTTTAAAATGGTGTAAAATAGTTGATTGTTTGAGAAAATTGATTTGTGGTATTTTAGTTGGTTTTGTATTTCGTGCTGTGCGATGCCATTGGCTGTTGGCTAGGGGTTCCTCAACAGGTTAAAGCTGACAAGGCAGTCATCTTAGGTCACAGGAGTGTGTAGAAACTAAAACACCGTTTGAAGGAGAGAGGACAGAATGTACCTGAAAATGTATGAGATGAGGAAACTTTGTTTGTTTATCCCAGTCAGTAAACTCAGAAACTATTCAATGTCCCAAATGGCACCCTATTCCCTATGTAGTGCACTACTTTTGACTTGAGCCCTATGGGACCTGTTCAAAATTAGTGCACTCTATAGGGAATAGGGTGCTATTTGGGACGTAGCCCACGGTATGTCTGAGAGAACTCGGGATGATAGAACATGACAGCTTATATTTTAAAGTGTTGGAACACAGTTTGATAAATATTTTTTTACAGCTTTTGGAAAGCCTGAACATTTTCGTTGAGCCAAGCTGCTGAGATAAGCAGAACACCGCAGCTTTACAGGAACAGACGGAACACAAGTCAGAGAAAGATGGAGGAATGAAGTACTTAATTTAATACCCCTGCTCTACCGATCGCTAGATCCATTCGATCAGACCGCCTTCCTAGAAGTCCTTTCTGCTGATCCATTCAGTCAGACTGCCTTCCTAGAAGTCCTTTCTGCTGATCCATTCAGTCAGACTGCCATCCTAAAGTCCTGTCTGCTGATCCATTCAGTCAGACTGCCTTCCTAGAAGTCCTTTCTGCTGATCCATTCAGTCAGACTGCCTTCCTAGAAGTCCTTTCTGTTGATTCATTCAGTCAGACTGCCATCCTAAAGTCCTGTCTGCTGATCCATTCAGTCAGACTGCCTTCTTAGAAGTCCTTTCTGCTGATCCATTCAGTCAGACTGCCTTCCTAGAAGTCCTTTCTGTTGATCCATTCAGTCAGACTGACATCCTAGAAGTCCTTTCTGCTGATCCATTCAGTCAGACTGCCTTCCTAGAAGTCCTTTCTGCTGATCCATTCAGTCAGAAGTCCTTTCTGCTGATCCATTCAGTCAGACTGCCTTCCTAGAAGTCCTTTCTGCTGATCCATTCAGTCAGACTGCCTTCCTAGAAGTCCTTTCTGCTGATCCATTCAGTCAGACTGCCTTCCTAGAAGTCCTTTCTGCTGATCCATTCAGTCAGACTGCCATCCTAGAAGTCCTTTCTGCTGATCCATTCAGTCAGACTGCCTTCCTAGAAGTCCTTTCTGCTGATCCATTCAGTCAGACTGCCTTCCTAGAAGTCCTTTCTGCTGATCCATTCAGTCAGACTGCCTTCCTAGAAGTCCTTTCTGCTGATCCATTCATCAGCGATTGGTTCGTCTCTAACCAATCAGAGTATCAAAGCCAATGACGATTTCCAGAAATGCCGCTTTTCCCACGTGTGAATGTGTTCTGTTTTTTTAATAAGAGAATATCCTAATGCCTTCCACATTAGATACAAATACATCATCATCAGCTGAATTAAGCAGCAATGTTTACAATGTATTCTTAAGGAAGGACAGAAGCAAAGTGCAGTGATATCTTTAATATAATTGACTTTTTCCCCCCAGAGGCAGGGAGATACTGACATCCAAACAGCAACATGAAGAAACTAAAAACACTGCAAACACAATGCATCTCAATTATTCTCCGATGAATACTTCCCTAACGACTCGTGCAGAGAGGACAGCATTGATATTACATTAAGTGTTCATTATAATATAATATGGATTCTGAATGAAGTCCACACTTCTTCACACTCAAGGGCATTCCAAATTACACCCTTTCCCCTAAGTAGTGGACTACTTTTGAAGGCTCTGGTCCACTATTTATATATCTTTTTTTATTTAACCTTTATTTAACTAGGCAAGTCAGTTAAGAACAAATTCTTATTTAACCCTAACCCTAACCCTAACCCTAACCTTACGGCCTACCGGGGAACAGTGGGTTAACTGCCTTGTTCAGGGGCAGAACGACAGATTTGTACCTTGTCAGCTGAGGGATTCGATCCAGCAACCTTTCGGTTACTAGTCCAACGCTCTAACCACTAGGCTACCTGCCTCTAACCACTAGATTAGCTGCCTCTAACCACTAGGCTACGGCTACCTCTAACCACTAGGCCGGCTGCCTCTAACCACTAGGCCGGCTGCCTCTAACCACTAGGCCGGCTGCCTCTAACCACTAGGCCGGCTGCCTCTAACCACTAGGCCGGCTGCCTCTAACCACTAGGCCGGCTGCCTCTAACCACTAGGCCAGCTGCCTCTAAACACTAGGCTACCTGCCTCTAAACACTAGGCTACCTACCGCCCTGGAACAGGGTACCATTTGGAATGCAGACATGCTAGTCCAATAGGACACTGAGAGGGTTAAGGATCCGCCCTTTTTTTCAATTTTCGCCTAAAATAACACCCAAATCTAACTGCCTGTAACTCAGGCCCTGAAGCAAGGGTATGCATATTCTTGGTACCAGGAAAATTAAGGAGAATGTAGGAGAATATAACACTGGTAAAAGACAAAACAAAGAAAAAAAACAACCGTTCTTTTGTATTTTTTTGCACCATCATCTTTGAAATGAAAGAGAAAGGCCATCTTGTATTATTCCAGCCCAGCTGCAATTTACATTTTGGCCACTAGATGGCAGCAGTGTATGTGCAAAGTTTTAGAATGATACAATGAAACATTGCATTTCTGTTCAAAATGTTGTATCAAGACTGCCCAAATGTACCTAATTTGTTTATTAATAACTTTCATTCACAACTGTGCACTCTCCTCAAACAATAGCGTGGTATTCTTTCACTGTAATAGCTACTGTAAATTGGACAGTGCAGTTAGACTAACAAGAATGCAAGCTTTCTGCCCATATCAGACATGTCTATGTCCTGGGAAATGTTCTTTTGTACTTACAACCTCATGCTAATCGCATTAGCCTACGTTAGCTCAACCATCCCGTGGAAGGGACACCGATCCAGCCTCCAGTATTTATGCTGCAGTAGTTTATGTGTCGGGGGGCTAGGGTCAGTCTGTCACATCTGGAGTATTTCTCTTGTCTTTTCCGGTGTCCTGTGTGAATTTAAATATGCTCTCTCTAATTCTCTCTTTCTTTCTTTCTTTCTTTCTTTCTTTCTTTCTTTCTTTCTTTCTTTCTTTCTTTCTTTCTTTCTTTCTTTCTTTCTCTCTCTCTCTCTCTCTCTCTCTCTCTCTCGGAGGACCTGAGCCCTAGGACCATGCCTCAGGACTACCTGGCTTGATGACTCCTTGCTGTCCCCAGTTCACCTGGCCGTGCTGCTGCCCCAGTTCCAACTGTTCTACCTGCAGCTATGGAACCCTGACCTGTTCACTGGACGTGCTACCTGTCCCAGATCTGCTGTCCCAGACCTGCTGGAACCCTGACCTATTCACCGGACGTGCTACCTGTCCCAGACCTGCTGTTTTCAACTCTCTAGAGACAGCAGGAGCGGTAGAGATACTCTCAAAGATCGGCTATGAAAAAGCCAACTGACACTTACTCTTGTGTTACTGACTTGTTGCACCCTCGACAACTACTATGATTATTATTGATTATCATGATTATCATCTATGAACATTGGAACATCTTGGCCATGTTCTGTTACAATCTCCACCCGGCACAGCCAGAAGAGGACTGGGCTCCCCTCATAGCCTGGTTCCTCTCTAGGTTTCTTCCTAGGTTTTGGCCTTTCTAGGGAGTTTTTCCTAGCCACCGTGCTTCTGCACCTGCATTGCTTGCTGTTTGGGGTTTTAGGCTGGGTTTCTGTACAGCACTTTGAGATATCAGCTGATGTAAGAAGGGCTATATAAATAAATTTGATTTGAAGAAGTAAGGCTACCATTCCTAGTCTAATAGGACAGCAAGAGAGGGATAAAGGCTATCATCCCTAGTCCAATAGGACAGTGAGAGGGATAAAGGCTATCATCCCTAGTCCAATAGGACAGTGAGAGGGATAAAGGCTATCATCCCTAGTCCAATAGGACAGTGAGAGGGATAAAGGCTATCATCCCTAGTCCAATAGGACAGTGAGAGGGATAAAGGCTATCATCCCTAGTCCAATAGGACAGTGAGAGGGATAAAGGCTATCATCCCTAGTCCAATAGGACAGTGAGAGGGATAAAGGCTATCATTCATTGTCCAATAGGACAGCAAGAGGGATAAAGGCTATCATTCCTAGTCCAATAGGACAGTGAGAGGGATAAAGGCTATCATCCCTAGTCCAATAAGACAGTGAGAGGGATAAAGGCTATCATCCCTAGTCCAATAGGACAGTGAGAGGGATAAAGGCTATCATTCCTAGTCCAATAGGACAGTGAGAGAGATAAAGGCTATCATCCCTAGTCCAATAGGACAGTGAGAGGGATAAAGGCTATCATTCATTGTCCAATAGGACAGCAAGAGGGATAAAGGCTATCATTCCTAGTCCAATAGGACAGCAAGAGGGATAAAGGCTATCATCCCTAGTCCAATAAGACAGTGAGAGGGATAAAGGCTATCATCCCTAGTCCAATAGGACAGTGAGAGGGATAAAGGCTATCATTCCTAGTCCAATAGGACAGTGAGAGAGATAAAGGCTATCATCCCTAGTCCAATAGTACAGTGAGAGGGATAAAGGCTATAATTCCTAGTCCAATAGGACAGTGAGAGGGATAAAGGCTATCTGGTGGAGAACATCAGTGATTTACTGGAGATCAGTAGAGGCCAGGGCACAAACACTGTAACCCACTTTAGCTGGCAATAATAATCTAGTTTAGTTAATGTTGTTGAGCAGCTATTAAGGTAAAAACACTCTCTCCAGCGCTTACATGATTAATGCTCCGTGGTAAATTGCCATTCCTGGGGGAAAGAACATTGTCCCCTTCAAAAACTGCACAGCATATTCTCGTGTCCCAAATCACAACCTGTTTCCCTATATAGTGCACTACTTTTGAATAAGCCCATTGGGTTCTGGTCAAAATAAGTGCACTATATAGTGAATAGGTTTCCATTTGGGACACAAGCTTTGTTCCAGTATCTGATCTGTAATGATAACTTCTGGGCTGATAGTAATAAGCAGCAGTTTTCATCTCACTGCATTAGATATGAGAAGCCATTTATTTCTTAAGACTCCCCCTTTCTCTAGCAGAAGTGAAGCATCCTTAGCTCCAATAAGGTAGTCTACAGTAGACAGGATGTAGAGAAGTCTATCAGGTAGTCTACAGTAGACAGGATGTAGAGAAGTCTATCAGGTAGTCTACAGTACACAGAATGTAGAGAAGTCTGAGGTAGTCTACAGTAGACAGGATGTAGAGAAGTCTATGAGGTAGTCTATAGTAGACCGGCTGTAGAGAAGTCTATCAGGTAGTCTACAGTAGACAGGAGCTGGTCACAGACAACCTACCCCCCAGACACACACCACTCTCTCTGTCCTAACAGATCCTAACAGACAACCTACCCCCCAGACACACACCACTCTCTCTGTCCTCCTAACAGACAACCTACCCCCCAGACACACACCACTCTCTCTGTCCTAACAGACAACCTACCCCCCCAGACACACACCACTCTCCCTGTCCTCCTAACAGACAACCTACCCCCCAGATACACACCACTCTCTCTGTCCCCCTAACAGACAACCTACCCCCCAGACACACACCACTCTCTCTGTCCTAACAAACAACCTACCCCCCAGATACACACCACTCTCTCTGTCCTCCTAAGAGACAACCTACCCCAGATACACACCACTCTCTCTGTTCTCCTAACAGACAACCTACCCCCCAGACACACACCACTCTCCCTGTCCTCCTAACAGACAACCTACCACCCAGATACACACCACTCTCTCTGTCCTAACAGACAACCTACCCCCCAGACACACACCACTCTCCCTGTCCTCCTAACAGACAACCTACCCCCCAGATACACACCACTCTCTCTGTCCCCCTAACAGACAACCTACCCCCCAGACACACACCACTCTCTCTGTCCTAACAAACAACCTACCCCCCAGATACACACCACTCTCTCTGTCCTCCTAACAGACAACCTACCCCAGATACACACCACTCTCTCTGTCCTCCTAACAGACAACCTACCCCCCAGACACACACCACTCTCCCTGTCCTCCTAACAGACAACCTACCACCCAGATACACACCACTCTCTCTGTCCTAACAGACAACCTACACCCCAGATACACACCACTCTCTCTGTCCTAACAAACAACCTACCCCCCAGATACACACCACTCTCTCTGTCCTCCTAACAGACAACCTACCCCAGATACACACCACTCTCTCTGTCCTCCTAACAGACAACTTACCCCCCAGATACACACCACTCTCTTTGTCCTAACAGACAACCTACCCCCCAGATACACACCACTCTCTCTGTCCTAACAGACAACCTATCCCAGACACACACCACTCTCTCTGTCCTAACAGACAACCTAACCCCCAGACACACACCACTCTCCCTGTCCTCCTAACAGACAACCTACCCCAGACACACACCACTCTCTCTGTCCTCCTAACAGACAACCTACCCCCCAGACACACACCACTCTCTGTCCTAACAGACAACCTACCCCCCAGATACACACCACTTTCTCTGTCCTCCTAACAGACAACCTACCCCCCAGATACACACCACTCTCTCCGTCCTCCAGACAGCTGATAATAGAATCAAAGAGAGGACTGTGTATAGATGAACCCAGCCTATAAAGGCCTTTTAGACAGCCAGACAGACAAAGGCAGCACTAGGCTGTTCTATCTGTAATGGATGCTGTGCCCTGCTAGAGGAGAAGGGGTTAGAGGGGAGCCTTGTGAACACTGTCTTCAACAGCCCAAATGGAATGATCAGACGTTGCCTCTCCCTTAAAGGAGATTCTTTAACAGATGTTCTGGAAAAGGGAACGAAGTCGTGACAAAACAGCAAAGTCTCCCGCGGGGAGAGCTCTAATACGATGAAATCAATTCCAGCCTTGGGAAAATGGAGCGAATCAGGAACATGTTGAACTGGAGACAGTCTGCCACAATGACACAACTTTCCTCCATTAACACCATGGACAAACCACCAGCCGCCAGTGACCCAGACGCTGATCAATAGCCCCAACTCCATCCACCTTACAGTTACATGGACATTGATATGATAACTTGACTAGATACGGATGTGAGAAGAAAATACACTTTCATTGACTAAAGACCAATCATTTTATCACCACATGGCAGAAGACAGTGGGCAGATAACAACAAATAAAACCATCTAAAGGTTAAGGTCAGACAGGAACACGATGTGAGAGACTGACCCTCTGACAGGACAAGTAGCTAGTAACAGGAACTAATGGGGATCCATAACAAACCGCATGAAGAGTAGCTGCTGCATTGGCAGGAACTAATGGGGATCCATAATAAACCACCAGGAAGAGTAGCTGCTGCCTTGGCAGGAACTAATGGGGATCCATAATAAACCACCAGGAGGAGTAGCTGCTGCCTTGGCAGGAACTAATGGAGATCCATAATAAACCCCAGGAAGAGTAGCTGCTGCCTTGGCAGGAACTAATGGGGATCCATAATAAACCCCAGGAAGAGTAGCTGCTGCCTTGGCAGGAACTAATGGAGATCCATAATAAACCCCAGGAAGAGTAGCTGCTGCATTGGCTGACTCTACTGGCTGTGGTAATGTATTGGACTGTTTACTCTCTCACTGAGACACGGCTGAGGCAGGGGACTCTACTGGCTGTGGTAATGTATTGACTGTTTACTCTCTCACTGAGACACGGCTGAGACAGGGGACTCTACTGGCTGTGGTAATGTATTGACTGTTTACTCTCTCACTGAGACACGGCTGAGACAGGGGACTCTACTGGCTGTGGTAATGTATTGACTGTTTACTCTCTCACTGAGACACGGCTGAGGCAGGGGACTCTACTGGCTGTGGTAATGTATTGACTGTTTACTCTCTCACTGAGACACGGCTGAGACAGGGGACTCTACTGGCTGTGGTAATGTATTGGACTGTTTACTCTCTCACTGAGACGCGGCTGAGACAGGGGACTCTACTGGCTGTGGTAATGTATTGACTGTTTACTCTCTCACTGAGACACGGCTGAGACGGGACTCTACTGGCTGTGGTAATGTATTGACTGTTTACTCTCTCACTGACACACGGCTGAGACAGGGGACTCTACTGGCTGTGGTAATGTATGGACTGTTTACTCTCTCCACTCTCAACAGATGGCTGCAGAACTATGGACCGTGTGTGTGTTGGTGTGCCTGTGTGTGTGTGGTGTGTGTGTGTGTGTGTGTGTGTGTGTGTGTGTGTGTGTGTGTGTGTGTGTAGGACCCCAGGTACAACTTACCCTGAGGAAGGAAGGGAAGCCCACACCGTAGTATCCCACAGCGAAGTAGTCTGGCTTGGGTCTGATCACCTTCACAATGTTCTCATAGAACTGAGCCTGCTTCCTCTGTAACAGGAAGTAACCTTCAGGAAGACTCAATGTACTGGATCACCAATACAATGTACACACATTAATACACACACACACACACACACATTAACACACACAGACAGACACATTAATACACAAACACACACACCCACACACACACACACACTCTGAAAGCCTCATTTCAAGGTGTTGTCCATATGATAATACATAGAGTTTCTATAGCAGTAGAATATACCATGTCTCCTACAACACGATGACAGTTTCTATAGCAGTAGAATATACCACGTCTCCTACAACACGATGACAGTTTCTATAGCAGTAGAATGTACCACGTCTCCTACAACACGATGACAGTTTCCATACCACGTCTCCTACAACACGATGACAGTTTCTATAGCAGTAGAATATACCGTCTCCTACAACACGATGACAGTTTCTATACCAGTTTCTATACAACGATGGCAGTTTCTATAGCAGTAGAATGTACCACGTCTCCTACAACACGATGACAGTTTCTATAGCAGTAGAATATACCACGTCTCCTACAACACGATGACCGTTTCTATAGCAGTAGAATATACCACGTCTCCTACAACACGATGACAGTTTCTATACCACGTCTCCTACAACACGATGTCAGTTTCTATACCACGTCTCCTACAACACGATGACAGTTTCGATAGCAGTAGAATATACCACGTCTCCTACAACACGATGACAGTTTCTATAGCAGTAGAATATACCACGTCTCCTACAACACGATGACAGTTTCTATAGCAGTAGAATATACCACGTCTCCTACAACACGATGACAGTTTCATAGCAGTAGAATATACCACGTCTCCTACAACACGATGACAGTTTCTATACCACGTCTCCTACAACACGATGACAGTTTCTATAGCAGTAGAATATACCACGTCTCCTACAACACGATGACAGTTTCTATACCACGTCTCCTACAACACGATGACAGTTTCTATAGCAGTAGAATATACCACGTCTCCTACAACACGATGACAGTTTCTATACCACGTCTCCTACAACACGATGACAGTTTCTATAGCAGTAGAATATACCACGTCTCCTACAACACGATGACAGTTTCTATAGCAGTAGAATGTCCAACGTCTCCTACAACACGATGACAGTTTCTATAGCAGTAGAATATACCACATCTCCTACAACAAGATGACAGTTTCTATACCACGTCTCCTACAACACGATGACAGTTTCTATAGCAGTAGAATATACCACGTCTCCTACAACAAGATGACAGTTTCTATACCACGTCTCCTACAACACGATGACAGTTTCTATAGCAGTAGAATATACCACGTCTCCTACAACACGATGACAGTTTTTATAGCACGTCTCCTACAACACGATGACAGTTTCTATAGCAGTAGAATATACCATGTCTCCTACAACACGATGAAAGTTTCTATAGCAGTAGAATATACCACGTCTCCTACAACACGATGACAGTTTCTATAGCAGTAGAATATACCACGTCTCCTACAACACGATGACAGTTTCTATACCAGTTTCTATACCACGATGGCAGTTTCTATAGCAGTAGAATATACCACGTCTCCTACAACACGATGACAGTTTCTATACCACGTCTCCTACAACACGATGACAGTTTCTATAGCAGTAGAATATACCACGTCTCCTACAACACGATGACAGTTTCTATACCACGTCTCCTACAACACGATGTCAGTTTCTATAGCACGTCTCCTACAACACGATGACAGTTTCTATAGCAGTAGAATATACCACGTCTCCTACAACACGATGACAGTTTCTATAGCAATAGAATATACCACGTCTCCTACAACATGATGACAGTTTCTATACCTCGTCTCCTACAACACGATGACAGTTTGTATAGCAGTAGAATATACCATGTCTCCTACAACACGATGACAGTTTCTATAGCATTAGAATATACCACGTCTCGTTCAACACGATGACAGTTTCTATACCACGTCTCCTACAACACGATGAAAGTTTGTATAGCAGTAGAATATACCATGTCTCCCAGAACACGATGACAGTTTCTATAGCAGTAGAATATACCACGTCTCCTACAACACGATGACAGTTTCTATAGCAGTAGAATATAACACGTCTCCTACAACACGATGACAGTTTCTATAGCAGTAGAATATACCACGTCTCCTACAACACGATGACAGTTTCTATACGTCTCCTACAACACGATGACAGTTTCTATAGCACGTCTCCTACAACACGATGACAGTTTCTATACCAGTTTCTATACCACGTCTCCTACAACACGATGACAGTTTCTATAGCAGTAGAATATACCACGTCTCATACAACACGATGACAGTTTCTATAGCAGTAGAATGTACCACGTCTCCTACAACACGATGACAGTTTCTATACCACGTCACTTACAACACGATGACAGTTTCTATACCAGTAGAATATACCACGTCTCCTTCAACACGATGACAGATTCTATAGCAATAGAATATACCACGTCTCCTACAACACGATGACAGTTTCTATAGCAGTAGAATATGCCACGTCTCCTACAACACGATGACAGTTTCTATACCACGTCTCCTACAACACGATGACAGTTTCTATAGCAGTAGAATATACCACGTCTCCTACAACACAATGACAGTTTCTATACCACGTCTCCTACAACACGATGACAGTTTCTATAGCAGTAGAATATACCACGTCTCCTACAACACGATGACAGTTTCTATAGCAGTAGAATATACCACGTCTCCTACAACACGATGACAGTTTCAATACCACGTCTCCTACAACACGATGACAGTTTCTATAGCAGTAGAATATACCACGTCTCCTACAACACGATGACAGTTTCTATACCATGTCTCCTACAACATGATGACAGTTTCTATAGCAGTAGAATATACCACGTCTCCTACAACACGATGACAGTTTCTATACCACGTCTCGTACAACACGATGACAGTTTCTATAGCAGTAGAATATACCACGTCTCCTACAACACGATGACAGTTTCTATACCAGTTTCTATACCACGTCTCCTACAACACGATGACAGTTTCTATAGCAGTAGAATATACCACGTCTCATACAACACGATGACAGTTTCTATAGCAGTAGAATGTACCACGTCTCTTACAACACGATGACAGTTTCTATGCCAGTAGAATATACCACGTCTCCTACAACACGATGACAGATTCTATAGCAATAGAATATACCACGTCTCCAACAACACGATGACAGTTTCAATAGCAGTTTATATACCACGTCTCCTACAACACGATGACAGTTTCTATAGCAGTTTCTATACCACGTCTCCTACAACACGATGACAGTTTCTATAGCAGTAGAATATACCACGTCTCCTACAACACGATGACAGTTTCTATACCACGTCTCGTACAACACGATGACAGTTTCTATAGCAGTAGAATATACCACGTCTCCTACAACACGATGACAGTTTCTATACCAGTAGAATATAACACGTCTCCTACAACATGAGGACAGTTTCTATACCACGTCTCTTACAACACGATGACAGTTTCTATACCAGTAGAATATACCACGTCTCCTACAACACGATGACAGTTTCTATACCAGTAGAATATACCACGTCTCCTACAACACGATGACAGTTTCTATAGCAGTAGAATATACCATGTCTCCTACAACAAGATGACAGTTTCTATAGCAGTAGAATATACCACGTCTCATACAACACGATGACAGTTTCTATACCACGTCTCCTAAAACATGATGACAGTTTCTATAGCAGTAGAATATACCACGTCTCCTACAACACAATGACAGTTTCTATACCACGTCTCCTACAACACGATGACAGTTTCTATAGCAGTAGAATATACCACGTCTCCTCCAAAACGATGACAGTTTCTATAGCAGTAGAATATACCACGTCTCCTACAACACGATGACAGTTTCTATAGCACGTCTCCTACAACACGATGACAGTTTCTAAAACAGTAGAATATACCACGTCTCCTACAACACGATGACAGTTTCTATAGCAGTAGAATATACCACGTCTCATACAACACGATGACAGTTTCTATACAACGTCTCCTACAACACGATGAAAGTTTGTATAGCAGTAGAATATACCATGTCTCCCAGAACACGATGACAGTTTCTATAGCAGTAGAATATACCACGTCTCCTACAACACGATGACAGTTTCTATAGCAGTAGAATATAACACGTCTCCTACAACACGATGACAGTTTCTATAGCAGTAGAATATACCACGTCTCCTACAACACGATGACAGTTTCTATACGTCTCCTACAACACGATGACAGTTTCTATACCAGTTTCTATACAACGATGGCAGTTTCTATAGCAGTAGAATGTACCACGTCTCCTACAACACGATGACAGTTTCTATAGCAGTAGAATATACCACGTCTCCTACAACACGATGACCGTTTCTATAGCAGTAGAATATACCACGTCTCCTACAACACGATGACAGTTTCTATACCACGTCTCCTACAACACGATGTCAGTTTCTATACCACGTCTCCTACAACACGATGACAGTTTCGATAGCAGTAGAATATACCACGTCTCCTACAACACGATGACAGTTTCTATAGCAGTAGAATATACCACGTCTCCTACAACACGATGACAGTTTCTATAGCAGTAGAATATACCACGTCTCCTACAACACGATGACAGTTTCATAGCAGTAGAATATACCACGTCTCCTACAACACGATGACAGTTTCTATACCACGTCTCCTACAACACGATGACAGTTTCTATAGCAGTAGAATATACCACGTCTCCTACAACACGATGACAGTTTCTATACCACGTCTCCTACAACACGATGACAGTTTCTATAGCAGTAGAATATACCACGTCTCCTACAACACGATGACAGTTTCTATACCACGTCTCCTACAACACGATGACAGTTTCTATAGCAGTAGAATATACCACGTCTCCTACAACACGATGACAGTTTCTATAGCAGTAGAATGTCCAACGTCTCCTACAACACGATGACAGTTTCTATAGCAGTAGAATATACCACATCTCCTACAACAAGATGACAGTTTCTATACCACGTCTCCTACAACACGATGACAGTTTCTATAGCAGTAGAATATACCACGTCTCCTACAACAAGATGACAGTTTCTATACCACGTCTCCTACAACACGATGACAGTTTCTATAGCAGTAGAATATACCACGTCTCCTACAACACGATGACAGTTTTTATAGCACGTCTCCTACAACACGATGACAGTTTCTATAGCAGTAGAATATACCATGTCTCCTACAACACGATGAAAGTTTCTATAGCAGTAGAATATACCACGTCTCCTACAACACGATGACAGTTTCTATAGCAGTAGAATATACCACGTCTCCTACAACACGATGACAGTTTCTATACCAGTTTCTATACCACGATGGCAGTTTCTATAGCAGTAGAATATACCACGTCTCCTACAACACGATGACAGTTTCTATACCACGTCTCCTACAACACGATGACAGTTTCTATAGCAGTAGAATATACCACGTCTCCTACAACACGATGACAGTTTCTATACCACGTCTCCTACAACACGATGTCAGTTTCTATAGCACGTCTCCTACAACACGATGACAGTTTCTATAGCAGTAGAATATACCACGTCTCCTACAACACGATGACAGTTTCTATAGCAATAGAATATACCACGTCTCCTACAACATGATGACAGTTTCTATACCTCGTCTCCTACAACACGATGACAGTTTGTATAGCAGTAGAATATACCATGTCTCCTACAACACGATGACAGTTTCTATAGCATTAGAATATACCACGTCTCGTTCAACACGATGACAGTTTCTATACCACGTCTCCTACAACACGATGAAAGTTTGTATAGCAGTAGAATATACCATGTCTCCCAGAACACGATGACAGTTTCTATAGCAGTAGAATATACCACGTCTCCTACAACACGATGACAGTTTCTATAGCAGTAGAATATAACACGTCTCCTACAACACGATGACAGTTTCTATAGCAGTAGAATATACCACGTCTCCTACAACACGATGACAGTTTCTATACGTCTCCTACAACACGATGACAGTTTCTATAGCACGTCTCCTACAACACGATGACAGTTTCTATACCAGTTTCTATACCACGTCTCCTACAACACGATGACAGTTTCTATAGCAGTAGAATATACCACGTCTCATACAACACGATGACAGTTTCTATAGCAGTAGAATGTACCACGTCTCCTACAACACGATGACAGTTTCTATACCACGTCACTTACAACACGATGACAGTTTCTATACCAGTAGAATATACCACGTCTCCTTCAACACGATGACAGATTCTATAGCAATAGAATATACCACGTCTCCTACAACACGATGACAGTTTCTATAGCAGTAGAATATGCCACGTCTCCTACAACACGATGACAGTTTCTATACCACGTCTCCTACAACACGATGACAGTTTCTATAGCAGTAGAATATACCACGTCTCCTACAACACAATGACAGTTTCTATACCACGTCTCCTACAACACGATGACAGTTTCTATAGCAGTAGAATATACCACGTCTCCTACAACACGATGACAGTTTCTATAGCAGTAGAATATACCACGTCTCCTACAACACGATGACAGTTTCAATACCACGTCTCCTACAACACGATGACAGTTTCTATAGCAGTAGAATATACCACGTCTCCTACAACACGATGACAGTTTCTATACCATGTCTCCTACAACATGATGACAGTTTCTATAGCAGTAGAATATACCACGTCTCCTACAACACGATGACAGTTTCTATACCACGTCTCGTACAACACGATGACAGTTTCTATAGCAGTAGAATATACCACGTCTCCTACAACACGATGACAGTTTCTATACCAGTTTCTATACCACGTCTCCTACAACACGATGACAGTTTCTATAGCAGTAGAATATACCACGTCTCATACAACACGATGACAGTTTCTATAGCAGTAGAATGTACCACGTCTCTTACAACACGATGACAGTTTCTATGCCAGTAGAATATACCACGTCTCCTACAACACGATGACAGATTCTATAGCAATAGAATATACCACGTCTCCAACAACACGATGACAGTTTCAATAGCAGTTTATATACCACGTCTCCTACAACACGATGACAGTTTCTATAGCAGTTTCTATACCACGTCTCCTACAACACGATGACAGTTTCTATAGCAGTAGAATATACCACGTCTCCTACAACACGATGACAGTTTCTATACCACGTCTCGTACAACACGATGACAGTTTCTATAGCAGTAGAATATACCACGTCTCCTACAACACGATGACAGTTTCTATACCAGTAGAATATAACACGTCTCCTACAACATGAGGACAGTTTCTATACCACGTCTCTTACAACACGATGACAGTTTCTATACCAGTAGAATATACCACGTCTCCTACAACACGATGACAGTTTCTATACCAGTAGAATATACCACGTCTCCTACAACACGATGACAGTTTCTATAGCAGTAGAATATACCATGTCTCCTACAACAAGATGACAGTTTCTATAGCAGTAGAATATACCACGTCTCATACAACACGATGACAGTTTCTATACCACGTCTCCTAAAACATGATGACAGTTTCTATAGCAGTAGAATATACCACGTCTCCTACAACACAATGACAGTTTCTATACCACGTCTCCTACAACACGATGACAGTTTCTATAGCAGTAGAATATACCACGTCTCCTCCAAAACGATGACAGTTTCTATAGCAGTAGAATATACCACGTCTCCTACAACACGATGACAGTTTCTATAGCACGTCTCCTACAACACGATGACAGTTTCTAAAACAGTAGAATATACCACGTCTCCTACAACACGATGACAGTTTCTATAGCAGTAGAATATACCACGTCTCATACAACACGATGACAGTTTCTATACAACGTCTCCTACAACACGATGAAAGTTTGTATAGCAGTAGAATATACCATGTCTCCCAGAACACGATGACAGTTTCTATAGCAGTAGAATATACCACGTCTCCTACAACACGATGACAGTTTCTATAGCAGTAGAATATAACACGTCTCCTACAACACGATGACAGTTTCTATAGCAGTAGAATATACCACGTCTCCTACAACACGATGACAGTTTCTATACGTCTCCTACAACACGATGACAGTTTCTATAGCACGTCTCCTACAACACGATGACAGTTTCTATACCAGTTTCTATACCACGTCTCCTACAACACGATGACAGTTTCTATAGCAGTAGAATATACCACGTCTCATACAACACGATGACAGTTTCTATAGCAGTAGAATGTACCACGTCTCCTACAACACGATGACAGTTTCTATACCACGTCTCTTACAACACGATGACAGTTTCTATACCAGTAGAATATACCACGTCTCCTACAACACGATGACAGATTCTATAGCAATAGAATATACCACGTCTCCTACAACACGATGACAGTTTCTATAGCAGTAGAATATGCCACGTCTCCTACAACACGATGACAGTTTCTATACCACGTCTCCTACAACACGATGACAGTTTCTATAGCAGTAGAATATACCACGTCTCCTACAACACGATGACAGTTTCTATAGCAGTAGAATATACCACGTCTCCTACAACACGATGACAGTTTCAATACCACGTCTCCTACAACACGATGACAGTTTCTATAGCAGTAGAATATACCACGTCTCCTACAACACGATGACAGTTTCTATACCACGTCTCCTACAACACGATGACAGTTTCTATAGCAGTAGAATATACCACGTCTCCTACAACACGATGACAGTTTCTATACCACGTCTCCTACAACACGATGACAGTTTCTATAGCAGTAGAATATACCACGTCTCCTACAACACGATGACAGTTTCTATACCAGTTTCTATACCACGTCTCCTACAACACGATGACAGTTTCTATAGCAGTAGAATATACCACGTCTCATACAACACGATGACAGTTTCTATGCCAGTAGAATATACCATGTCTCCTACAACACGATGACAGATTCTATAGCAATAGAATATACCACGTCTCCAACAACACGATGACAGTTTCAATAGCAGTTTATATACCACGTCTCCTACAACACGATGACAGTTTCTATAGCAGTTTCTATACCACGTCTCCTACAACACGATGACAGTTTCTATACCACGTCTCCTACAACACGATGACAGTTTCTATAGCAGTAGAATATACCACGTCTCCTACAACACAATGACAGTTTCTATACCACGTCTCCTACAACACAATGACAGTCTCTATAGCAGTAGAATATACCACGTCTCCTACAACACGATGACAGTTTCTATAGCAGTAGAATATATCACGTCTCCTACAACACGATGACAGTTTCAATACCACGTCTCCTACAACACGATGACAGTTTCTATAGCAGTAGAATATACCACGTCTCCTACAACACGATGACAGTTTCTATACCACGTCTCCTACAACACGATGACAGTTTCTATACCACGTCTCCTACAACACGATGACAGTTTCTATAGCAGTAGAATATACCACGTCTCCTACAACACGATGACAGTTTCTATACCAGTTTCTATACCACGTCTCCTACAACACGATGACAGTTTCTATAGCAGTAGAATATACCACGTCTCATACAACACGATGACAGTTTCTATAGCAGTAGAATGTACCACGTCTCTTACAACACGATGACAGTTTCTATGCCAGTAGAATATACCACGTCTCCTACAACACGATGACAGATTCTATAGCAATAGAATATACCACGTCTCCAACAACACGATGACAGTTTCAATAGCAGTTTATATACAACGTCTCCTACAACACGATGACAGTTTCTATAGCAGTTTCTATACCACGTCTCCTACAACACGATGACAGTTTCTATAGCAGTAGAATATACCACGTCTCCTACAACACGATGACAGTTTCTATACCACGTCTCGTACAACACGATGACAGTTTCTATAGCAGTAGAATATACCACGTCTCCTACAACACGATGACAGTTTCTATACCAGTAGAATATACCACGTCTCCTACAACATGATGACAGTTTCTATACCACGTCTCTTACAACACGATGACAGTTTCTATACCAGTAGAATATACCACGTCTCCTACAACACGATGACAGTTTCTATACCAGTAGAATATACCACGTCTCCTACAACACGATGACAGTTTCTATAGCAGTAGAATATACCATGTGTCCTACAACAAGATGACAGTTTCTATAGCAGTAGAATATACCACGTCTCATACAACACGATGACAGTTTCTATACCACGTCTCCTAAAACATGATGACAGTTTCTATAGCAGTAGAATATACCACGTCTCCTACAACACAATGACAGTTTCTATACCACGTCTCCTACAACACGATGACAGTTTCTATAGCAGTAGAATATACCACGTCTCCTCCAACACGATGACAGTTTCTATAGCAGTAGAATATACCACGTCTCCTACAACACGATGACAGTTTCTATAGCACGTCTCCTACAACACGATGACAGTTTCTATAGCAGTAGAATATACCACGTCTCCTACAACACGATGACAGTTTCTATAGCAGTAGAATGTAACACGTCTCCTACAACACGATGACAGTTTCTATAGCAGTAGAATATACCACGTCTCCTACAACACGATGACAGTTTCTATACGTCTCCTACAACACGATGACAATTTCTATAGCACGTCTCCTACAACACGATGACAGTTTCTATACCAGTTTCTATACCACGTCTCCTACAACACGATGACAGTTTCTATAGCAGTAGAATATACCACGTCTCATACAACACGATGACAGTTTCTATAGCAGTAGAATGTACCACGTCTCCTACAACACGATGACAGTTTCTATACCACGTCTCTTACAACACGATGACAGTTTCTATACCAGTAGAATATACCACGTCTCCTACAACACGATGACAGATTCTATAGCAATAGAATATACCACGTCTCCTACAACACGATGACAGTTTCTATAGCAGTAGAATATGCCACGTCTCCTACAACACGATGACAGTTTCTATACCACGTCTCCTACAACACGATGACAGTTTCTATAGCAGTAGAATATACCACGTCTCCTACAACAGAATGACAGTTTCTATACCACGTCTCCTACAACACGATTACAGTTTCTATAGCAGTAGAATATACCACGTCTCCTACAACACGATGACAGTTTCAATACCACGTCTCCTACAACACGATGACAGTTTCTATAGCAGTAGAATATACCACGTCTCCTACAACACGATGACAGTTTCTATACCACGTCTCCTACAACACGATGACAGTTTCTGTAGCAGTAGAATATACCACGTCTCCTACAACACGATGACAGTTTCTATACCACGTCTCCTACAACACGATGACAGTTTCTATAGCAGTAGAATATACCACGTCTCCTACAACACGATGACAGTTTCTATACCAGTTTCTATACCACGTCTCCTACAACACGATGACAGTTTTTATAGCAGTAGAATATACCACGTCTCATACAACACGATGACAGTTTCTATAGCAGTAGAAAGTACCACGTCTCTTACAACACGATGACAGTTTCTATGCCAGTAGAATATACCACGTCTCCTACAACACCATGACAGATTCTATAGCAATAGAATATACCACGTCTCCAACAACACGATGACAGTTTCAATAGCAGTTTATATACCACGTCTCCTACAACACGATGACAGTTTCTATAGCAGTAGAATATACCACGTCTCCTACAACACGATGACAGTTTCTATAGCAGTAGAATATACCACGTCTCCTACAACACGATGACAGTTTCTATAGCAGTAGAATATACCACGTCTCATTCAACATGATGACAGTTTATATAGCAGTAGAATATACCACGTCTCCTACAACACGATGACAGTTTCCATACCACGTCTCCTACAACACGATGACAGTTTCTATAGCAGTAGAATATACCACGTCTCCTACAACACGATGACAGTTTCTATAGCAGTAGAATATACCACGTCTCCTACAACACGATGACAGTTTCTATAGCAGTAGAATGTACCACGTCTCCTACAACACGATGACAGTTTCTATAGCAGTAGAATATACCCCGTCTCCTACAACACGATGACAGTTTCTATAGCAGTAGAATATACCACGTCTCCTACAACACGATGACAGTTTGTATAGCAGTAGAATATACCACGTCTCCTACAACACGATGTCAGTTTCTATACCACGTCTTCTACAACACGATGACAGTTTCTATAGCAGTAGAATATACCACGTCTCATACAACACGATGACAGTTTCTATAGCAGTACAATATACCACGTCTCCTACAACACGATGACAGTTTCTATACCAGTTTCTATACCACGTCTCCTACAACACGATGACAGTTTCTATACCAGTAGAATATACCACGTCTCCTACAACACGATGACAGTTTCTATAGCAGTAGAATATACCACGTCTCATTCAACATGATGACAGTTTCTATAGCAGTTTCTATACCCCGTCTCCTACAACACGATGACAGTTTCTATAGCAGTAGAATATACCACGTCTCCTACAACACGATGTCAGTTTCTATACCACGTCTTCTACAACACGATGACAGTTTCTATAGCAGTAGAATATACCACATCTCATACAACACGATGACAGTTTCTATAGCAGTAGAATATACCACGTCTCCTACAACACGATGACAGTTTCTATAGCAGTAGAATATACCACGTCTCATTCAACATGATGACAGTTTCTATAGCAGTAGAATATACCACGTCTCCTACAACACGATGACAGTTTCCATACCACGTCTCCTACAACACGATGACAGTTTCTATAGCAGTAGAATATACCACGTCTCCTACAACACGATGACAGTTTCTATAGCAGTAGAATATACCACGTCTCCTACAACACGATGACAGTTTCTATAGCAGTAGAATGTACCACGTCTCCTACAACACGATGACAGTTTCTATAGCAGTAGAATATACCACGTCTCCTACAACACGATGACAGTTTGTATAGCAGTAGAATATACCACGTCTCCTACAACACGATGTCAGTTTCTATACCACGTCTCCTACAACACGATGACAGTTTCTATAGCAGTAGAATATACCACGTCTCATACAACACGATGACAGTTTCTATAGCAGTAGAATATACCACGTCTCCTACAACACGATGACAGTTTCTATACCAGTTTCTATACCACGTCTCCTACAACACGATGACAGTTTCTATACCAGTAGAATATACCACGTCTCCTACAACACGATGACAGTTTCTATAGCAGTAGAATATATCACGTCTCCTACAATACGATGACAGTTTCTATACCACGTCTCCGACAACACATTGACAGTTTCTATAGCAGTAGAATATACCACGTCTCCTACAACACGATGACAGTTTCTATAGCAGTAGAATATACCACGTCTCCTACAACACGATGACAGTTTGTATAGCAGTAGAATATACCACGTCTCCTACAACACGATGTCAGTTTCTATACCACGTCTCCTACAACACGATGACAGTTTCTATAGCAGTAGAATATACCACGTCTCATACAACACGATGACAGTTTCTATAGCAGTAGAATATACCACGTCTCCTACAACACGATGACAGTTTCTATACCAGTTTCTATACCACGTCTCCTACAACACGATGACAGTTTCTATACCAGTAGAATATACCACGTCTCCTACAACACGATGACAGTTTCTATAGCAGTAGAATATATCACGTCTCCTACAATACGATGACAGTTTCTATACCACGTCTCCGACAACACATTGACAGTTTCTATAGCAGTAGAATATACCACGTCTCCTACAACACGATGACAGTTTCTATACCACATCTCCTACAACACATTGTCAGTTTCTATAGCAGTAGAATATACCACGTCTCCTACAACACGATGACAGTTTCTATACCAGTAGAATATACCACGTCTCCTACAACACGATGACAGTTTCTATAGCAGTAGAATATACCATGTCTCCTACAACAAGATGACAGTTTCTATAGCAGTAGAATATACCACGTCTCATACAACACGATGACAGTTTCTATACCACGTCTCCTACAACACGATGACAGTTTCTATAGCAGTAGAATATACCACGTCTCCTCCAACACGATGACAGTTTCTATAGCAGTAGAATATACCACGTCTCCTACAACACGATGACAGTTTCTATAGCACGTCTCCTACAACACGATGACAGTTTGTATAGCAGTAGAATATACCACGTCTCCTACAACACGATGACAGTTTCTATAGCAGTAGAATATACCACGTCTCCTACAACACGATGACAGTTTCTATACCACGTCTCCTACAACACGATGAAAGTTTGTATAGCAGTAGAATATACCATGTCTCCCAGAACACGATGACAGTTTCTATAGCAGTAGAATATACCACGTCTCCTACAACACGATGACAGTTTCTATACGTCTCCTACAACACGATGATAGTTTCTATAGCACGTCTCCTACAACACGATGACAGTTTCTATACCAGTTTCTATACCACGTCTCCTACAACACGATGACAGTTTCTATACCAGTAGATTATACCACGTCTCCTACAACACGATGACAGTTTCTATAGCAGTAGAATATAACACGTCTCCTACAACACGATGACAGTTTCTATACGTCTCCTACAACACGATGACAGTTTCTATAGCACGTCTCCTACAACACGATGACAGTTTCTATACCAGTTTCTATACCACGTCTCCTACAAAACGATGACAGTTTCTATAGCAGTAGAATATACCACGTCTCATACAACACGATGACAGTTTCTATAGCAGTAGAATGTACCACGTCTCCTACAACACGATGACAGTTTCTATACCACGTCTCTTACAACACGATGACAGTTTCTATACCAGTAGAATATACCACGTCTCCTACAACACGATGACAGTTTCTATAGCAGTAGAATATGCCACGTCTCCTACAACACGATGACAGTTTCTATACCACGTCTCCTACAACACGATGACAGTTTCTATAGCAGTAGAATATACCACGTCTCCAACAACACAATGACAGTTTCTATACCACGTCTCCTACAACACGATGACAGTTTCTATAGCAGTAGAATATACCACGTCTCCTACAACACGATGACAGTTTCTATAGCAGTAGAATATACCACGTCTCCTACAACACGATGACAGTTTCAATACCACGTCTCCTACAACACGATGACAGTTTCTATAGCAGTAGAATATACCACGTCTCCTACAACACGATGACAGTTTCTATACCACGTCTCCTACAACACGATGACAGTTTCTATAGCAGTAGAATATACCACGTCTCCTACAACACGATGACAGTTTCTATAGCAGTAGAATATACCACGTCTTCTACAACACGATGACAGTTTCTATACCACGTCTCTTACAACACGATGACAGTTTCTATACCAGTAGAATATACCACGTCTCCTACAACACGATGACAGATTCTATAGCAATAGAATATACCACGTCTCCTACAAAACGATGACAGTTTCTATAGCAGTAGAATATACCACGTCTCATACAACACGATGACAGTTTCTATAGCAGTAGAATATACCACGTCTCCTACAACACGATGACAGTTTCTATACCAGTTTCTATACCACGTCTCCTACAACACGATGACAGTTTCTATACCAGTAGAATATACCACGTCTCCTACAACACGATGACAGTTTCTATAGCAGTAGAATATATCACGTCTCCTACAATACGATGACAGTTTCTATACCACGTCTCCGACAACACATTGACAGTTTCTATAGCAGTAGAATATACCACGTCTCCTACAACACGATGACAGTTTCTATACCACATCTCCTACAACACATTGTCAGTTTCTATAGCAGTAGAATATACCACGTCTCCTACTACACGATGACAGTTTCTATACCAGTAGAATATACCACGTCTCCTACAACACGATGACAGTTTCTATAGCAGTAGAATATACCATGTCTCCTACAACAAGATGACAGTTTCTATAGCAGTAGAATATACCACGTCTCATACAACACGATGACAGTTTCTATACCACGTCTCCTACAACACGATGACAGTTTGTATAGCAGTAGAATATACCACGTCTCCTACAACACGATGACAGTTTCTATAGCAGTAGAATATACCACGTCTCCTACAACACGATGACAGTTTCTATACCACGTCTCCTACAACACGATGAAAGTTTGTATAGCAGTAGAATATACCATGTCTCCCAGAACACGATGACAGTTTCTATAGCAGTAGAATATACCACGTCTCCTACAACACGATGACAGTTTCTATACGTCTCCTACAACACGATGATAGTTTCTATAGCACGTCTCCTACAACACGATGACAGTTTCTATACCAGTTTCTATACCACGTCTCCTACAACACGATGACAGTTTCTATACCAGTAGATTATACCACGTCTCCTACAACACGATGACAGTTTCTATAGCAGTAGAATATAACACGTCTCCTACAACACGATGACAGTTTCTATACGTCTCCTACAACACGATGACAGTTTCTATAGCACGTCTCCTACAACACGATGACAGTTTCTATACCAGTTTCTATACCACGTCTCCTACAAAACGATGACAGTTTCTATAGCAGTAGAATATACCACGTCTCATACAACACGATGACAGTTTCTATAGCAGTAGAATGTACCACGTCTCCTACAACACGATGACAGTTTCTATACCACGTCTCTTACAACACGATGACAGTTTCTATACCAGTAGAATATACCACGTCTCCTACAACACGATGACAGATTCTATAGCAATAGAATATACCACGTCTCCTACAACACGATGACAGTTTCTATAGCAGTAGAATATGCCACGTCTCCTACAACACGATGACAGTTTCTATACCACGTCTCCTACAACACGATGACAGTTTCTATAGCAGTAGAATATACCACGTCTCCAACAACACAATGACAGTTTCTATACCACGTCTCCTACAACACGATGACAGTTTCTATAGCAGTAGAATATACCACGTCTCCTACAACACGATGACAGTTTCTATAGCAGTAGAATATACCACGTCTCCTACAACACGATGACAGTTTCAATACCACGTCTCCTACAACACGATGACAGTTTCTATAGCAGTAGAATATACCACGTCTCCTACAACACGATGACAGTTTCTATACCACGTCTCCTACAACACGATGACAGTTTGTATAGCAGTAGAATATACCACGTCTCCTACAACACGATGACAGTTTCTATAGCAGTAGAATATACCACGTCTCCTACAACACGATGACAGTTTCTATACCACGTCTCCTACAACACGATGAAAGTTTGTATAGCAGTAGAATATACCATGTCTCCCAGAACACGATGACAGTTTCTATAGCAGTAGAATATACCACGTCTCCTACAACACGATGACAGTTTCTATAGCAGTAGAATATACCACGTCTCCTACAACACGATGACAGTTTCTATACGTCTCCTACAACACGATGACAGTTTCTATAGCACGTCTCCTACAACACGATGACAGTTTCTATACCAGTTTCTATACCACGTCTCCTACAACACGATGACAGTTTCTATAGCAGTAGAATATACCACGTCTCATACAACACGATGACAGTTTCTATACCACGTCTCTTACAACACGATGACAGTTTCTATACCAGTAGAATATACCACGTCTCCTACAACACGATGACAGATTCTATAGCAATAGAATATACCACGTCTCCAACAACACGATGACAGTTTCAATAGCAGTTTATATACCATGTCTCCTACAACACGATGACAGTTTCTATAGCAGTTTCTATACCACGTCTCCTACAACACGATGACAGTTTCTATAGCAGTAGAATATACCACGTCTCCTACAACACGATGACAGTTTCTATACCACGTCTCGTACAACACGATGACAGTTTCTATAGCAGTAGAATATACCACGTCTCCTACAACACGATGACAGTTTCTATACCAGTAGAATATACCACGTCTCCTACAACACGATGACAGTTTCTATAGCAGTAGAATATATCACGTCTCCTACAATACGATGACAGTTTCTATACCACGTCTCCGACAACACATTGACAGTTTCTATAGCAGTAGAATATATCACGTCTCCTACAATACGATGACAGTTTCTATACCACGTCTCCGACAACACATTGACAGTTTCTATAGCAGTAGAATATACCACGTCTCCTACAACACGATGACAGTTTCTATACCACATCTCCTACAACACATTGTCAGTTTCTATAGCAGTAGAATATACCACGTCTCCTACAACACGATGACAGTTTCTATACCAGTAGAATATACCACGTCTCCTACAACACGATGACAGATTCTATAGCAATAGAATATACCACGTCTCCAACAACACGATGACAGTTTCAATAGCAGTTTATATACCATGTCTCCTACAACACGATGACAGTTTCTATAGCAGTTTCTATACCACGTCTCCTACAACACGATGACAGTTTCTATAGCAGTAGAATATACCACGTCTCCTACAACACGATGACAGTTTCTATACCACGTCTCGTACAACACGATGACAGTATCTATAGCAGTAGAATATACCACGTCTCCTACAACACGATGACAGTTTCTATAGCAGTAGAATATACCACGTCTCCTACAACACGATGACAGTTTCTATAGCAGTAGAATATACCACGTCTCCTACAACACGATGACAGTTTCTATAGCAGTAGAATATACCACGTCTCATTCAACATGATGACAGTTTCTATAGCAGTTTCTATACCACGTCTCCTACAACACGATGACAGTTTCTATAGCAGTAGAATATACCACGTCTCCTACAACACGATGACAGTTTCTATACCACGTCTCGTACAACACGATGACAGTTTCTATAGCAGTAGAATATACCACGTCTCCTACAACACGATGACAGTTTCTATAGCAGTAGAATATACCACGTCTCCTACAACACGATGACAGTTTCTATAGCAGTAGAATATACCACGTCTCATTCAACATGATGACAGTTTATATAGCAGTAGAATATACCACGTCTCCTACAACACGATGACAGTTTCCATACCACGTCTCTTACAACACGATGACAGTTTCTATAGCAGTAGAATATACCACGTCTCCTACAACACGATGACAGTTTCTATAGCAGTAGAATATACCACGTCTCCTACAACACGATGACAGTTTCTATAGCAGTAGAATGTACCACGTCTCCTACAACACCATGACAGTTTCTATAGCAGTAGAATATACCCCGTCTCCTACAACACGATGACAGTTTCTATAGCAGTAGAATATACCACGTCTCCTACAACACGATGTCAGTTTCTATACCACGTCTTCTACAACACGATGACAGTTTCTATAGCAGTAGAATATACCACGTCTCATACAACACGATGACAGTTTCTATAGCAGTAGAATATACCACGTCTCCTACAACACGATGACAGTTTCTATACCAGTTTCTATACCACGTCTCCTACAACACGATGACAGTTTCTATACCAGTAGAATATACCACGTCTCCTACAACACGATGACACTTTCTATAGCGGTAGAATATATCACGTCTCCTACAATACGATGACAGTTTCTATACCACGTCTCCGACAACACATTGACAGTTTCTATAGCAGTAGAATATACCACGTCTCCTACAACACGATGACAGTTTCTATAGCAGTAGAATATACCACGTCTCCTACAACACGATGACAGTTTGTATAGCAGTAGAATATACCACGTCTCCTACAACACGATGTCAGTTTCTATACCACGTCTCCTACAACACGATGACAGTTTCTATAGCAGTAGAATATACCACGTCTCATACAACACGATGACAGTTTCTATAGCAGTAGAATATACCACGTCTCCTACAACACGATGACAGTTTCTATACCAGTTTCTATACCACGTCTCCTACAACACGATGACAGTTTCTATACCAGTAGAATATACCACGTCTCCTACAACACGATGACAGTTTCTATAGCAGTAGAATATATCACGTCTCCTACAATACGATGACAGTTTCTATACCACGTCTCCGACAACACATTGACAGTTTCTATAGCAGTAGAATATACCACGTCTCCTACAACACGATGACAGTTTCTATACCACATCTCCTACAACACATTGTCAGTTTCTATAGCAGTAGAATATACCACGTCTCCTACAACACGATGACAGTTTCTATACCAGTAGAATATACCACGTCTCCTACAACACGATGACAGTTTCTATAGCAGTAGAATATACCACGTCTCCTACAACAAGATGACAGTTTCTATAGCAGTAGAATATACCACGTCTCATACAACACGATGACAGTTTCTATACCACATCTCCTAAAACATGATGACAGTTTCTATAGCAGTAGAATATACCACGTCTCCTACAACACAATGACAGTTTCTATACCACGTCTCCTACAACACGATGACAGTTTCTATAGCAGTAGAATATACCACGTCTCCTCCAACACGATGACAGTTTCTATAGCAGTAGAATATACCACGTCTCCTACAACACGATGACAGTTTCTATAGCACGTCTCCTACAACACGATGACAGTTTGTATAGCAGTAGAATATACCACGTCTCCTACAACACGATGACAGTTTCTATAGCAGTAGAATATACCACGTCTCCTACAACACGATGACAGTTTCTATACCACGTCTCCTACAACACGATGAAAGTTTGTATAGCAGTAGAATATACCATGTCTCCCAGAACACGATGACAGTTTCTATAGCAGTAGAATATACCACGTCTCCTACAACACGATGACAGTTTCTATACGTCTCCTACAACACGATGATAGTTTCTATAGCACGTCTCCTACAACACGATGACAGTTTCTATACCAGTTTCTATACCACGTCTCCTACAACACGATGACAGTTTCTATACCAGTAGATTATACCACGTCTCCTACAACACGATGACAGTTTCTATAGCAGTAGAATATAACACGTCTCCTACAACACGATGACAGTTTCTATACGTCTCCTACAACACGATGACAGTTTCTATAGCACGTCTCCTACAACACGATGACAGTTTCTATACCAGTTTCTATACCACGTCTCCTACAAAACGATGACAGTTTCTATAGCAGTAGAATATACCACGTCTCATACAACACGATGACAGTTTCTATAGCAGTAGAATGTACCACGTCTCCTACAACACGATGACAGTTTCTATACCACGTCTCTTACAACACGATGACAGTTTCTATACCAGTAGAATATACCACGTCTCCTACAACACGATGACAGTTTCTATAGCAGTAGAATATGCCACGTCTCCTACAACACGATGACAGTTTCTATACCACGTCTCCTACAACACGATGACAGTTTCTATAGCAGTAGAATATACCACGTCTCCAACAACACAATGACAGTTTCTATACCACGTCTCCTACAACACGATGACAGTTTCTATAGCAGTAGAATATACCACGTCTCCTACAACACGATGACAGTTTGTATAGCAGTAGAATATACCACGTCTCCTACAACACGATGTCAGTTTCTATACCACGTCTCCTACAACACGATGACAGTTTCTATAGCAGTAGAATATACCACGTCTCATACAACACGATGACAGTTTCTATAGCAGTAGAATATACCACGTCTCCTACAACACGATGACAGTTTCTATACCAGTTTCTATACCACGTCTCCTACAACACGATGACAGTTTCTATACCAGTAGAATATACCACGTCTCCTACAACACGATGACAGTTTCTATAGCAGTAGAATATATCACGTCTCCTACAATACGATGACAGTTTCTATACCACGTCTCCGACAACACATTGACAGTTTCTATAGCAGTAGAATATACCACGTCTCCTACAACACGATGACAGTTTCTATACCACATCTCCTACAACACATTGTCAGTTTCTATAGCAGTAGAATATACCACGTCTCCTACAACACGATGACAGTTTCTATACCAGTAGAATATACCACGTCTCCTACAACACGATGACAGTTTCTATAGCAGTAGAATATACCATGTCTCCTACAACAAGATGACAGTTTCTATAGCAGTAGAATATACCACGTCTCATACAACACGATGACAGTTTCTATACCACATCTCCTAAAACATGATGACAGTTTCTATAGCAGTAGAATATACCACGTCTCCTACAACACAATGACAGTTTCTATACCACGTCTCCTACAACACGATGACAGTTTCTATAGCAGTAGAATATACCACGTCTCCTCCAACACGATGACAGTTTCTATAGCAGTAGAATATACCACGTCTCCTACAACACGATGACAGTTTCTATAGCACGTCTCCTACAACACGATGACAGTTTGTATAGCAGTAGAATATACCACGTCTCCTACAACACGATGACAGTTTCTATAGCAGTAGAATATACCACGTCTCCTACAACACGATGACAGTTTCTATACCACGTCTCCTACAACACGATGAAAGTTTGTATAGCAGTAGAATATACCATGTCTCCCAGAACACGATGACAGTTTCTATAGCAGTAGAATATACCACGTCTCCTACAACACGATGACAGTTTCTATACGTCTCCTACAACACGATGATAGTTTCTATAGCACGTCTCCTACAACACGATGACAGTTTCTATACCAGTTTCTATACCACGTCTCCTACAACACGATGACAGTTTCTATACCAGTAGATTATACCACGTCTCCTACAACACGATGACAGTTTCTATAGCAGTAGAATATAACACGTCTCCTACAACACGATGACAGTTTCTATACGTCTCCTACAACACGATGACAGTTTCTATAGCACGTCTCCTACAACACGATGACAGTTTCTATACCAGTTTCTATACCACGTCTCCTACAAAACGATGACAGTTTCTATAGCAGTAGAATATACCACGTCTCATACAACACGATGACAGTTTCTATAGCAGTAGAATGTACCACGTCTCCTACAACACGATGACAGTTTCTATACCACGTCTCTTACAACACGATGACAGTTTCTATACCAGTAGAATATACCACGTCTCCTACAACACGATGACAGATTCTATAGCAATAGAATATACCACGTCTCCTACAACACGATGACAGTTTCTATAGCAGTAGAATATGCCACGTCTCCTACAACACGATGACAGTTTCTATACCACGTCTCCTACAACACGATGACAGTTTCTATAGCAGTAGAATATACCACGTCTCCAACAACACAATGACAGTTTCTATACCACGTCTCCTACAACACGATGACAGTTTCTATAGCAGTAGAATATACCACGTCTCCTACAACACGATGACAGTTTCTATAGCAGTAGAATATACCACGTCTCCTACAACACGATGACAGTTTCTATACCACGTCTCCTACAACACGATGACAGTTTCTATAGCAGTAGAATATACCACGTCTCCTACAACACGATGACAGTTTCTATAGCAGTAGAATATACCACGTCTCCTACAACACGATGACAGTTTCTATACCACGTCTCTTACAACACGATGACAGTTTCTATACCAGTAGAATATACCACGTCTCCTACAACACGATGACAGATTCTATAGCAATAGAATATACCACGTCTCCTACAACACGATGACAGTTTCTATAGCAGTAGAATATACCACGTCTCCTACAACACGATGACAGTTTCTATAGCAGTAGAATATACCACGTCTCCTACAACACGATGACAGTTTCTATACCACGTCTCCTACAACACGATGACAGTTTCTATAGCAGTAGAATATACCACGTCTCCTACAACACGATGACAGTTTCAATACCACGTCTCCTACAACACAATGTCACTTTCTATAGCACGTCTCCTACAACACGATGACAGTTTGTATAGCAGTAGAATATACCACGTCTCCTACAACACGATGACAGTTTCTATAGCAGTAGAATATACCACGTCTCCTACAACACGATGACAGTTTCTATACCACGTCTCCTACAACACGATGAAAGTTTGTATAGCAGTAGAATATACCATGTCTCCCAGAACACGATGACAGTTTCTATAGCAGTAGAATATACCACGTCTCCTACAACACGATGACAGTTTCTATACGTCTCCTACAACACGATGACAGTTTCTATAGCACGTCTCCTACAACACGATGACAGTTTCTATACCAGTTTCTATACCACGTCTCCTACAACACGATGACAGTTTCTATAGCAGTAGAATATACCACGTCTCATACAACACGATGACAGTTTCTATAGCAGTAGAATGTACCACGTCTCCTACAACACGATGACAGTTTCTATACCAGTAGAATATACCACGTCTCCTACAACACGATGACAGATTCTATAGCAATAGAATATACCACGTCTCCAACAACACGATGACAGTTTCAATAGCAGTTTATATACCATGTCTCCTACAACACGATGACAGTTTCTATAGCAGTTTCTATACCACGTCTCCTACAACACGATGACAGTTTCTATAGCAGTAGAATATACCACGTCTCCTACAACACGATGACAGTTTCTATACCACGTCTCGTACAACACGATGACAGTTTCTATAGCAGTAGAATATACCACGTCTCCTACAACACGATGACAGTTTCTATACCAGTAGAATATACCACGTCTCCTACAACACGATGACAGTTTCTATAGCAGTAGAATATATCACGTCTCCTACAATACGATGACAGTTTCTATACCACGTCTCCGACAACACATTGACAGTTTCTATAGCAGTAGAATATATCACGTCTCCTACAATACGATGACAGTTTCTATACCACATCTCCTACAACACATTGTCAGTTTCTATAGCAGTAGAATATACCACGTCTCCTACAACACGATGACAGTTTCTATACCAGTAGAATATACCACGTCTCCTACAACACGATGACAGATTCTATAGCAATAGAATATACCACGTCTCCAACAACACGATGACAGTTTCAATAGCAGTTTATATACCATGTCTCCTACAACACGATGACAGTTTCTATAGCAGTTTCTATACCACGTCTCCTACAACACGATGACAGTTTCTATAGCAGTAGAATATACCACGTCTCCTACAACACGATGACAGTTTCTATACCACGTCTCGTACAACACGATGACAGTTTCTATAGCAGTAGAATATACCACGTCTCCTACAACACGATGACAGTTTCTATAGCAGTAGAATATACCACGTCTCCTACAACACGATGACAGTTTCTATAGCAGTAGAATATACCACGTCTCCTACAACACGATGACAGTTTCTATAGCAGTAGAATATACCACGTCTCATTCAACATGATGACAGTTTCTATAGCAGTTTCTATACCACGTCTCCTACAACACGATGACAGTTTCTATAGCAGTAGAATATACCACGTCTCCTACAACACGATGACAGTTTCTATACCACGTCTCGTACAACACGATGACAGTTTCTATAGCAGTAGAATATACCACGTCTCCTACAACACGATGACAGTTTCTATAGCAGTAGAATATACCACGTCTCCTACAACACGATGACAGTTTCTATAGCAGTAGAATATACCACGTCTCATTCAACATGATGACAGTTTATATAGCAGTAGAATATACCACGTCTCCTACAACACGATGACAGTTTCCATACCACGTCTCCTACAACACGATGACAGTTTCTATAGCAGTAGAATATACCACGTCTCCTACAACACGATGACAGTTTCTATAGCAGTAGAATATACCACGTCTCCTACAACACGATGACAGTTTCTATAGCAGTAGAATGTACCACGTCTCCTACAACACCATGACAGTTTCTATAGCAGTAGAATATACCCCGTCTCCTACAACACGATGACAGTTTCTATAGCAGTAGAATATACCACGTCTCCTACAACACGATGTCAGTTTCTATACCACGTCTTCTACAACACGATGACAGTTTCTATAGCAGTAGAATATACCACGTCTCATACAACACGATGACAGTTTCTATAGCAGTAGAATATACCACGTCTCCTACAACACGATGACAGTTTCTATACCAGTTTCTATACCACGTCTCCTACAACACGATGACAGTTTCTATACCAGTAGAATATACCACGTCTCCTACAACACGATGACACTTTCTATAGCGGTAGAATATATCACGTCTCCTACAATACGATGACAGTTTCTATACCACGTCTCCGACAACACATTGACAGTTTCTATAGCAGTAGAATATACCACGTCTCCTACAACACGATGACAGTTTCTATACCACATCTCCTACAACACATTGTCAGTTTCTATAGCAGTAGAATATACCACGTCTCCTACAACACGATGACAGTTTCTATACCAGTAGAATATACCACGTCTCCTACAACACGATGACAGATTCTATAGCAATAGAATATACCACGTCTCCAACAACACGATGACAGTTTCAATAGCAGTTTATATACCATGTCTCCTACAACACGATGACAGTTTCTATAGCAGTTTCTATACCACGTCTCCTACAACACGATGACAGTTTCTATAGCAGTAGAATATACCACGTCTCCTACAACACGATGACAGTTTCTATACCACGTCTCGTACAACACGATGACAGTTTCTATAGCAGTAGAATATACCACGTCTCCTACAACACGATGACAGTTTCTATAGCAGTAGAATATACCACGTCTCCTACAACACAATGACAGTTTCTATAGCAGTAGAATATACCACGTCTCCTACAACACGATGACAGTTTCTATAGCAGTAGAATGTACCACGTCTCCTACAACACCATGACAGTTTCTATAGCAGTAGAATATACCCCGTCTCCTACAACACGATGACAGTTTCTAAAGCAGTAGAATATACCACGTCTCCTACAACACGATGACAGTTTGTATAGCAGTAGAATATACCACGTCTCCTACAACACGATGTCAGTTTCTATACCACGTCTTCTACAACACGATGACAGTTTCTATAGCAGTAGAATATACCACGTCTCATACAACACGATGACAGTTTCTATAGCAGTAGAATATACCACGTCTCCTACAACACGATGACAGTTTCTATACCAGTTTCTATACCACGTCTCCTACAACACGATGACAGTTTCTATACCAGTAGAATATACCACGTCTCCTACAACACGATGACAGTTTCTATAGCGGTAGAATATATCACGTCTCCTACAATACGATGACAGTTTCTATACACGTCTCCGACCAATTGACAGTTTCTAGCATAATACCACGTCTCCTACAACACGATGACAGTTTCTATACCACATCTCCTACAACACATTGTCAGTTTCTATAGCAGTAGAATATACCACGTCTCCTACAACACGATGACAGTTTCTATACCAGTAGAATATACCAAGTCTCCTACAACACGATGACAGATTCTATAGCAATAGAATATACCACGTCTCCAACAACACGATGACAGTTTCAATAGCAGTTTATATACCATGTCTCCTACAACACGATGACAGTTTCTATAGCAGTTTCTATACCACGTCTCCTACAACACGATGACAGTTTCTATAGCAGTAGAATATACCACGTCTCCTACAACACGATGACAGTTTCTATACCACGTCTCGTACAACACGATGACAGTTTCTATAGCAGTAGAATATACCACGTCTCCTACAACACGATGACAGTTTCTATAGCAGTAGAATATACCACGTCTCCTACAACACGATGACAGTTTCTATAGCAGTAGAATATACCACGTCTCCTACAACACGATGACAGTTTCTATAGCAGTAGAATATACCACGTCTCATTCAACATGATGACAGTTTCTATAGCCGTTTCTATACCACGTCTCCTACAACACGATGACAGTTTCTATAGCAGTAGAATATACCACGTCTCCTACAACACGATGACAGTTTCTATAGCAGTAGAATATACCACGTCTCCTACAACACGATGACAGTTTCTATAGCAGTAGAATATACCACGTCTCCTACAACACGATGACAGTTTCTATAGCAGTAGAATATACCACGTCTCATTCAACATGATGACAGTTTCTATAGCAGTAGAATATACCACGTCTCCTACAACACGATGACAGTTTCCATACCACGTCTCCTACAACACGATGACAGTTTCTATAGCAGTAGAATATACCACGTCTCCTACAACACGATGACAGTTTCTATACCAGTAGAATATACCACGTCTCCTACAACACGATGACAGTTTCTATAGCAGTAGAATATACCATGTCTCCTACAACAAGATGACAGTTTCTATAGCAGTAGAATATACCACGTCTCATACAACACGATGACAGTTTCTATACCACATCTCCTAAAACATGATGACAGTTTCTATAGCAGTAGAATATACCACGTCTCCTACAACACAATGACAGTTTCTATACCACGTCTCCTACAACACGATGACAGTTTCTATAGCAGTAGAATATACCACGTCTCCTCCAACACGATGACAGTTTCTATAGCAGTAGAATATACCACGTCTCCTACAACACGATGACAGTTTCTATAGCACGTCTCCTACAACACGATGACAGTTTGTATAGCAGTAGAATATACCACGTCTCCTACAACACGATGACAGTTTCTATAGCAGTAGAATATACCACGTCTCCTACAACACGATGACAGTTTCTATACCACGTCTCCTACAACACGATGAAAGTTTGTATAGCAGTAGAATATACCATGTCTCCCAGAACACGATGACAGTTTCTATAGCAGTAGAATATACCACGTCTCCTACAACACGATGACAGTTTCTATACGTCTCCTACAACACGATGACAGTTTCTATAGCACGTCTCCTACAACACGATGACAGTTTCTATACCAGTTTCTATACCACGTCTCCTACAACACGATGACAGTTTCTATAGCAGTAGAATATACCACGTCTCATACAACACGATGACAGTTTCTATAGCAGTAGAATGTACCACGTCTCCTACAACACGATGACAGTTTCTATACCACGTCTCTTACAACACGATGACAGTTTCTATACCAGTAGAATATACCACGTCTCCTACAACACGATGACAGATTCTATAGCAATAGAATATACCACGTCTCCAACAACACGATGACAGTTTCAATAGCAGTTTATATACCATGTCTCCTACAACACGATGACAGTTTCTATAGCAGTTTCTATACCACGTCTCCTACAACACGATGACAGTTTCTATAGCAGTAGAATATACCACGTCTCCTACAACACGATGACAGTTTCTATACCACGTCTCGTACAACACGATGACAGTTTCTATAGCAGTAGAATATACCACGTCTCCTACAACACGATGACAGTTTCTATACCAGTAGAATATACCACGTCTCCTACAACACGATGATAGTTTCTATAGCAGTAGAATATATCACGTCTCCTACAATACGATGACAGTTTCTATACCACGTCTCCGACAACACATTGAGAGTTTCTATAGCAGTAGAATATATCACATCTCCTACAATACAATGACAGTTTCTATACCACGTCTCCGACAACACATTGACAGTTTCTATAGCAGTAGAATATACCACGTCTCCTACAACACGATGACAGTTTCTATACCACATCTCCTACAACACATTGTCAGTTTCTATAGCAGTAGAATATACCACGTCTCCTACAACACGATGACAGTTTCTATACCAGTAGAATATACCACGTCTCCTACAACACGATGACAGATTCTATAGCAATAGAATATACCACGTCTCCAACAACACGATGACAGTTTCAATAGCAGTTTATATACCATGTCTCCTACAACACGATGACAGTTTCTATAGCAGTTTCTATACCACGTCTCCTACAACACGATGACAGTTTCTATAGCAGTAGAATATACCACGTCTCCTACAACACGATGACAGTTTCTATACCACGTCTCGTACAACACGATGACAGTTTCTATAGCAGTAGAATATACCACGTCTCCTACAACACGATGACAGTTTCTATAGCAGTAGAATATACCACGTCTCCTACAACACGATGACAGTTTCTATAGCAGTAGAATATACCACGTCTCCTACAACACGATGACAGTTTCTATAGCAGTAGAATATACCACGTCTCATTCAACATGATGACAGTTTCTATAGCAGTTTCTATACCACGTCTCCTACAACACGATGACAGTTTCTATAGCAGTAGAATATACCACGTCTCCTACAACACGATGACAGTTTCTATACCACGTCTCGTACAACACGATGACAGTTTCTATAGCAGTAGAATATACCACGTCTCCTACAACACGATGACAGTTTCTATAGCAGTAGAATATACCACGTCTCCTACAACACGATGACAGTTTCTATAGCAGTAGAATATACCACGTCTCATTCAACATGATGACAGTTTCTATAGCAGTAGAATATACCACGTCTCCTACAACACGATGACAGTTTCCATACCACGTCTCCTACAACACGATGACAGTTTCTATAGCAGTAGAATATACCACGTCTCCTACAACACGATGACAGTTTCTATAGCAGTAGAATATACCACGTCTCCTACAACACGATGACAGTTTCTATAGCAGTAGAATATACCACGTCTCCTACAACACGATGACAGTTTCTATACCAGTTAATATACCGTCTCCTACAACACGATGACAGTTTCTATAGCAGTAGAATATACCACGTCTCCTACAACACGATGACAGTTTCTATAGCAGTAGAATATACCACGTCTCCTACAACACGATGACAGTTTCTATAGCAGTAGAATATACCACGTCTCCTACAACACGATGACAGTTTCTATAGCAGTAGAATATACCACGTCTCCTACAACACGATGACAGTTTCTATAGCAGTAGAATATACCACGTCTCCTACAACACGATGACAGTTTCTATAGCCGTTGCTATACCACGTCTCCTACAACACGATGACAGTTTCTATAGCAGTAGAATATACCACGTCTCCTACAACACGATGACAGTTTCTATAGCAGTAGAATATACCACGTCTCCTACAACACGATGACAGTTTCTATAGCAGTAGAATATACCACGTCTCCTACAACACGATGACAGTTTCTATAGCAGTAGAATATACCACGTCTCATTCAACATGATGACAGTTTCTATAGCAGTAGAATATACCACGTCTCCTACAACACGATGACAGTTTCCATACCACGTCTCCTACAACACGATGACAGTTTCTATAGCAGTAGAATATACCACGTCTCCTACAACACGATGACAGTTTCTATAGCAGTAGAATATACCACGTCTCCTACAACACGATGACAGTTTGTATAGCAGTAGAATATACCACGTCTCCTACAACACGATGTCAGTTTCTATACCACGTCTCCTACAACACGATGACAGTTTCTATAGCAGTAGAATATACCACGTCTCCTACAACACGATGACAGTTTCTATAGCAGTAGAATATACCACGTCTCCTACAACACGATGACAGTTTCTATACCAGTTTCTATACCACGACTCCTACAACACGATGACAGTTTCTATAGCAGTAGAATATATCACGTCTCCTACAATACGATGACAGTTTCTATACCACGTCTCCGACAACACATTGACAGTTTCTATAGCAGTAGAATATACCACGTCTCCTACAACACGATGACAGTTTCTATACCACATCTCCTACAACACATTGTCAGTTTCTATAGCAGTAGAATATACCACGTCTCCTACAACACGATGACAGTTTCTATACCAGTAGAATATACCACGTCTCCTACAACACGATGACAGATTCTATAGCAATAGAATATACCACGTCTCCAACAACACGATGACAGTTTCAATAGCAGTTTATATACCATGTCTCCTACAACACGATGACAGTTTCTATAGCAGTTTCTATACCACGTCTCCTACAACACGATGACAGTTTCTATAGCAGTAGAATATACCACGTCTCCTACAACACGATGACAGTTTCTATACCACGTCTCGTACAACACGATGACAGTTTCTATAGCAGTAGAATATACCACGTCTCCTACAACACGATGACAGTTTCTATAGCAGTAGTATATACCACGTCTCCTACAACACGATGACAGTTTCTATAGCAGTAGAATATACCACGTCTCCTACAACACGATGACAGTTTCTATAGCAGTAGAATATACCACGTCTCATTCAACATGATGACAGTTTCTATAGCAGTTTCTATACCACGTCTCCTACAACACGATGACAGTTTCTATAGCAGTAGAATATACCACGTCTCCTACAACACGATGACAGTTTCTATACCACGTCTCGTACAACACGATGACAGTTTCTATAGCAGTAGAATATACCACGTCTCCTACAACACGATGACAGTTTCTATAGCAGTAGAATATACCACGTCTCCTACAACACGATGACAGTTTCTATAGCAGTAGAATATACCACGTCTCCTACAACACGATGACAGTTTCTATAGCAGTAGAATATACCACGTCTCATTCAACATGATGACAGTTTATATAGCAGTAGAATATACCATGTCTCCTACAACACGATGACAGTTTCCATACCACGTCTCCTACAACACGATGACAGTTTCTATAGCAGTAGAATATACCACGTCTCCTACAACACGATGACAGTTTCTATAGCAGTAGAATATACCACGTCTCCTACAACACGATGACAGTTTCTATAGCAGTAGAATGTACCACGTCTCCTACAACACGATGACAGTTTCTATAGCAGTAGAATATACCCCGTCTCCTACAACACGATGACAGTTTCTATAGCAGTAGAATATACCACGTCTCCTACAACACGATGACAGTTTGTATAGCAGTAGAATATACCACGTCTCCTACAACACGATGTCAGTTTCTATACCACGTCTTCTACAACACGATGACAGTTTCTATAGCAGTAGAATATACCACGTCTCATACAACACGATGACAGTTTCTATAGCAGTAGAATATACCACGTCTCCTACAACACGATGACAGTTTCTATACCAGTTTCTATACCACGTCTCCTACAACACGATGACAGTTTCTATACCAGTAGAATATACCACGTCTCCTACAACACGATGACAGTTTCTATAGCAGTAGAATATACCACGTCTCCTACAACACGATGACAGTTTCTATACCACGTCTCGTACAACACGATGACAGTTTCTATACCAGTAGAATATACCACGTCTCCTACAACACGATGACAGTTTCTATAGCAGTAGAATATACCACGTCTCCTACAACACGATGACAGTTTCTATAGCAGTAGAATATACCACGTCTCCTACAACACGATGACAGTTTCTATAGCAGTAGAATATACCACGTCTCATTCAACATGATGACAGTTTCTATAGCAGTAGAATATACCACGTCTCCTACAACACGATGACAGTTTCCATACCACGTCTCCTACAACACGATGACAGTTTCTATAGCAGTAGAATATACCACGTCTCCTACAACACGATGACAGTTTCTATAGCAGTAGAATATACCACGTCTCCTACAACACGATGACAGTTTCTATAGCAGTAGAATGTACCACGTCTCCTACAACACGATGACAGTTTCTATAGCAGTAGAATATACCCCGTCTCCTACAACACGATGACAGTTTCTATAGCAGTAGAATATACCACGTCTCCTACAACACGATGACAGTTTGTATAGCAGTAGAATATACCACGTCTCCTACAACACGATGTCAGTTTCTATACCACGTCTCCTACAACACGATGACAGTTTCTATACCAGTAGAATATACCACGTCTCCTACAACACGATGACAGTTTCTATAGCGGTAGAATATATCACGTCTCCTACAATACGATGACAGTTTCTATACCACGTCTCCGACAACACATTGACAGTTTCTATAGCAGTAGAATATACCACGTCTCCTACAACACGATGACAGTTTCTATACCACATCTCCTACAACACATTGTCAGTTTCTATAGCAGTAGAATATACCACGTCTCCTACAACACGATGACAGTTTCTATACCAGTAGAATATACCACGTCTCCTACAACACGATGACAGATTCTATAGCAATAGAATATACCACGTCTCCAACAACACGATGACAGTTTCAATAGCAGTTTATATACCATGTCTCCTACAACACGATGACAGTTTCTATGGCAGTTTCTATACCACGTCTCCTACAACACGATGACAGTTTCTATAGCAGTAGAATATACCACGTCTCCTACAACACGATGACAGTTTCTATACCACGTCTCGTACAACACGATGACAGTTTCTATAGCAGTAGAATATACCACGTCTCCTACAACACGATGACAGTTTCTATAGCAGTAGAATATACCACGTCTCCTACAACACGATGACAGTTTCTATAGCAGTAGAATATACCACGTCTCCTACAACACGATGACAGTTTCTATAGCAGTAGAATATACCACGTCTCATTCAACATGATGACAGTTTCTATAGCCGTTTCTATACCACGTCTCCTACAACACGATGACAGTTTCTATAGCAGTAGAATATACCACGTCTCCTACAACACGATGACAGTTTCTATAGCAGTAGAATATACCACGTCTCCTACAACACGATGACAGTTTCTATAGCAGTAGAATATACCACGTCTCATTCAACATGATGACAGTTTCTATAGCAGTAGAATATACCACGTCTCCTACAACACGATGACAGTTTCCATACCACGTCTCCTACAACACGATGACAGTTTCTATAGCAGTAGAATATACCACGTCTCCTACAACACGATGACAGTTTCTATAGCAGTAGAATATACCACGTCTCCTACAACACGATGACAGTTTGTATAGCAGTAGAATATACCACGTCTCCTACAACACGATGTCAGTTTCTATACCACGTCTCCTACAACACGATGACAGTTTCTATAGCAGTAGAATATACCACGTCTCATACAACACGATGACAGTTTCTATAGCAGTAGAATATACCACGTCTCCTACAACACGATGACAGTTTCTATACCAGTTTCTATACCACGACTCCTACAACACGATGACAGTTTCTATAGCAGTAGAATATATCACGTCTCCTACAATACGATGACAGTTTCTATACCACGTCTCCGACAACACATTGACAGTTTCTATAGCAGTAGAATATACCACGTCTCCTACAACACGATGACAGTTTCTATACCACATCTCCTACAACACATTGTCAGTTTCTATAGCAGTAGAATATACCACGTCTCCTACAACACGATGACAGTTTCTATACCAGTAGAATATACCACGTCTCCTACAACACGATGACAGATTCTATAGCAATAGAATATACCACGTCTCCAACAACACGATGACAGTTTCAATAGCAGTTTATATACCACGTCTCCTACAACACGATGACAGTTTCTATAGCAGTTTCTATACCACGTCTCCTACAACACGATGACAGTTTCTATAGCAGTAGAATATACCACGTCTCCTACAACACGATGACAGTTTCTATACCACGTCTCGTACAACACGATGACAGTTTCTATAGCAGTAGAATATACCACGTCTCCTACAACACGATGACAGTTTCTATAGCAGTAGTATATACCACGTCTCCTACAACACGATGACAGTTTCTATAGCAGTAGAATATACCACGTCTCCTACAACACGATGACAGTTTCTATAGCAGTAGAATATACCCCGTCTCATCCAACACGATGACAGTTTCTATAGCAGTTTCTATACCACGTCTCCTACAACACGATGACAGTTTCTATAGCAGTAGAATATACCACGTCTCCTACAACACGATGACAGTTTCTATACCACGTCTCGTACAACACGATGACAGTTTCTATAGCAGTAGAATATACCACGTCTCCTACAACACGATGACAGTTTCTATAGCAGTAGAATATACCACGTCTCCTACAACACGATGACAGTTTCTATAGCAGTAGAATATACCACGTCTCCTACAACACGATGACAGTTTCTATAGCAGTAGAATATACCACGTCTCATTCAACATGATGACAGTTTATATAGCAGTAGAATATACCACGTCTCCTACAACACGATGACAGTTTCCATACCACGTCTCCTACAACACGATGACAGTTTCTATAGCAGTAGAATATACCACGTCTCCTACAACACGATGACAGTTTCTATAGCAGTAGAATATACCACGTCTCCTACAACACGATGACAGTTTCTATAGCAGTAGAATGTACCACGTCTCCTACAACACGATGACAGTTTCTATAGCAGTAGAATATACCCCGTCTCCTACAACACGATGACAGTTTCTATAGCAGTAGAATATACCACGTCTCCTACAACACGATGACAGTTTGTATAGCAGTAGAATATACCACGTCTCCTACAACACGATGTCAGTTTCTATACCACGTCTTCTACAACACGATGACAGTTTCTATAGCAGTAGAATATACCACGTCTCATACAACACGATGACAGTTTCTATAGCAGTAGAATATACCACGTCTCCTACAACACGATGACAGTTTCTATACCAGTTTCTATACCACGTCTCCTACAACACGATGACAGTTTCTATACCAGTAGAATATACCACGTCTCCTACAACACGATGACAGTTTCTATAGCAGTAGAATATACCACGTCTCCTACAACACGATGACAGTTTCTATACCACGTCTCGTACAACACGATGACAGTTTCTATACCAGTAGAATATACCACGTCTCCTACAACACGATGACAGTTTCTATAGCAGTAGAATATACCACGTCTCCTACAACACGATGACAGTTTCTATAGCAGTAGAATATACCACGTCTCCTACAACACGATGACAGTTTCTATAGCAGTAGAATATACCACGTCTCATTCAACATGATGACAGTTTCTATAGCAGTAGAATATACCACGTCTCCTACAACACGATGACAGTTTCCATACCACGTCTCCTACAACACGATGACAGTTTCTATAGCAGTAGAATATACCACGTCTCCTACAACACGATGACAGTTTCTATAGCAGTAGAATATACCACGTCTCCTACAACACGATGACAGTTTCTATAGCAGTAGAATGTACCACGTCTCCTACAACACGATGACAGTTTCTATAGCAGTAGAATATACCCCGTCTCCTACAACACGATGACAGTTTCTATAGCAGTAGAATATACCACGTCTCCTACAACACGATGACAGTTTGTATAGCAGTAGAATATACCACGTCTCCTACAACACGATGTCAGTTTCTATACCACGTCTCCTACAACACGATGACAGTTTCTATACCAGTAGAATATACCACGTCTCCTACAACACGATGACAGTTTCTATAGCGGTAGAATATATCACGTCTCCTACAATACGATGACAGTTTCTATACCACGTCTCCGACAACACATTGACAGTTTCTATAGCAGTAGAATATACCACGTCTCCTACAACACGATGACAGTTTCTATACCACATCTCCTACAACACATTGTCCGTTTCTATAGCAGTAGAATATACCACTTCTCCTACAACACGATGACAGTTTCTATACCAGTAGAATATACCACGTCTCCTACAACACGATGACAGATTCTATAGCAATAGAATATACCACGTCTCCAACAACACGATGACAGTTTCAATAGCAGTTTATATACCATGTCTCCTACAACACGATGACAGTTACTATAGCAGTTTCTATACCACGTCTCCTACAACACGATGACAGTTTCTATAGCAGTAGAATATACCACGTCTCCTACAACACGATGACAGTTTCTATACCACGTCTCGTACAACACGATGACAGTTTCTATAGCAGTAGAATATACCACGTCTCCTACAACACGATGACAGTTTCTATAGCAGTAGAATATACCACGTCTCCTACAACACGATGACAGTTTCTATAGCAGTAGAATATACCACGTCTCATTCAACATGATGACAGTTTCTATAGCAGTTTCTATACCACGTCTCCTACAACACGATGACAGTTTCTATACCAGTAGAATATACCACGTCTCCTACAACACGATGACAGTTTCTATAGCAGTAGAATATATCACGTCTCCTACAATACGATGACAGTTTCTATACCACGTCTCCGACAACACATTGACAGTTTCTATAGCAGTAGAATATACCACGTCTCCTACAACACGATGACAGTTTCTATACCACATCTCCTACAACACATTGTCAGTTTCTATAGCAGTAGAATATACCACGTCTCCTACAACACGATGACAGTTTCTATACCAGTAGAATATACCACGTCTCCTACAACACGATGACAGATTCTATAGCAATAGAATATACCACGTCTCCAACAACACGATGACAGTTTCAATAGCAGTTTATATACCATGTCTCCTACAACACGATGACAGTTTCTATAGCAGTTTCTATACCACGTCTCCTACAACACGATGACAGTTTCTATAGCAGTAGAATATACCACGTCTCCTACAACACGATGACAGTTTCTATACCACGTCTCGTACAACACGATGACAGTTTCTATAGCAGTAGAATATACCACGTCTCCTACAACACGATGACAGTTTCTATAGCAGTAGAATATACCACGTCTCCTACAACACGATGACAGTTTCTATAGCAGTAGAATATACCACGTCTCCTACAACACGATGACAGTTTCTATAGCAGTAGAATATACCACGTCTCATTCAACATGATGACAGTTTATATAGCAGTAGAATATACCACGTCTCCTACAACACGATGACAGTTTCCATACCACGTCTCCTACAACACGATGACAGTTTCTATAGCAGTAGAATATACCACGTCTCCTACAACACGATGACAGTTTCTATAGCAGTAGAATATACCACGTCTCCTACAACACGATGACAGTTTCTATAGCAGTAGAATGTACCACGTCTCCTACAACACGATGACAGTTTCTATAGCAGTAGAATATACCCCGTCTCCTACAACACGATGACAGTTTCTATAGCAGTAGAATATACCACGTCTCCTACAACACGATGACAGTTTGTATAGCAGTAGAATATACCACGTCTCCTACAACACGATGTCAGTTTCTATACCACGTCTTCTACAACACGATGACAGTTTCTATAGCAGTAGAATATACCACGTCTCCTACAACACGATGACAGTTTCTATACCAGTAGAATATACCACGTCTCCTACAACACGATGACAGATTCTATAGCAATAGAATATACCACGTCTCCAACAACACGATGACAGTTTCAATAGCAGTTTATATACCATGTCTCCTACAACACGATGACAGTTTCTATAGCAGTTTCTATACCACGTCTCCTACAACACGATGACAGTTTCTATAGCAGTAGAATATACCACGTCTCCTACAACACGATGACAGTTTCTATACCACGTCTCGTACAACACGATGACAGTTTCTATAGCAGTAGAATATACCACGTCTCCTACAACACGATGACAGTTTCTATAGCAGTAGAATATACCACGTCTCCTACAACACGATGACAGTTTCTATAGCAGTAGAATATACCACGTCTCCTACAACACGATGACAGTTTCTATAGCAGTAGAATATACCACGTCTCATTCAACATGATGACAGTTTATATAGCAGTAGAATATACCATGTCTCCTACAACACGATGACAGTTTCCATACCACGTCTCCTACAACACGATGACAGTTTCTATAGCAGTAGAATATACCACGTCTCCTACAACACGATGACAGTTTCTATAGCAGTAGAATATACCACGTCTCCTACAACACGATGACAGTTTCTATAGCAGTAGAATGTACCACGTCTCCTACAACACGATGACAGTTTCTATAGCAGTAGAATATACCCGTCTCCTACAACACGATGACAGTTTCTATAGCAGTAGAATATACCACGTCTCCTACAACACGATGACAGTTTGTATAGCAGTAGAATATACCACGTCTCCTACAACACGATGTCAGTTTCTATACCACGTCTTCTACAACACGATGACAGTTTCTATAGCAGTAGAATATACCACGTCTCATACAACACGATGACAGTTTCTATAGCAGTAGAATATACCACGTCTCCTACAACACGATGACAGTTTCTATACCAGTTTCTATACCACGTCTCCTACAACACGATGACAGTTTCTATACCAGTAGAATATACCACGTCTCCTACAACACGATGACAGTTTCTATAGCAGTAGAATATACCACGTCTCCTACAACACGATGACAGTTTCTATACCACGTCTCGTACAACACGATGACAGTTTCTATACCAGTAGAATATACCACGTCTCCTACAACACGATGACAGTTTCTATAGCAGTAGAATATACCACGTCTCCTACAACACGATGACAGTTTCTATAGCAGTAGAATATACCACGTCTCCTACAACACGATGACAGTTTCTATAGCAGTAGAATATACCACGTCTCATTCAACATGATGACAGTTTCTATAGCAGTAGAATATACCACGTCTCCTACAACACGATGACAGTTTCCATACCACGTCTCCTACAACACGATGACAGATTCTATAGCAATAGAATATACCACGTCTCCAACAACACGATGACAGTTTCAATAGCAGTTTATATACCATGTCTCCTACAACACGATGACAGTTTCTATAGCAGTTTCTATACCACGTCTCCTACAACACGATGACAGTTTCTATAGCAGTAGAATATACCACGTCTCCTACAACACGATGACAGTTTCTATACCACGTCTCGTACAACACGATGACAGTTTCTATAGCAGTAGAATATACCACGTCTCCTACAACACGATGACAGTTTCTATAGCAGTAGAATATACCACGTCTCCTACAACACGATGACAGTTTCTATAGCAGTAGAATATACCACGTCTCCTACAACACGATGACAGTTTCTATAGCAGTAGAATATACCACGTCTCATTCAACATGATGACAGTTTATATAGCAGTAGAATATACCATGTCTCCTACAACACGATGACAGTTTCCATACCACGTCTCCTACAACACGATGACAGTTTCTATAGCAGTAGAATATACCACGTCTCCTACAACACGATGACAGTTTCTATAGCAGTAGAATATACCACGTCTCCTACAACACGATGACAGTTTCTATAGCAGTAGAATGTACCACGTCTCCTACAACACGATGACAGTTTCTATAGCAGTAGAATATACCCCGTCTCCTACAACACGATGACAGTTTCTATAGCAGTAGAATATACCACGTCTCCTACAACACGATGACAGTTTGTATAGCAGTAGAATATACCACGTCTCCTACAACACGATGTCAGTTTCTATACCACGTCTTCTACAACACGATGACAGTTTCTATAGCAGTAGAATATACCACGTCTCATACAACACGATGACAGTTTCTATAGCAGTAGAATATACCACGTCTCCTACAACACGATGACAGTTTCTATACCAGTTTCTATACCACGTCTCCTACAACACGATGACAGTTTCTATACCAGTAGAATATACCACGTCTCCTACAACACGATGACAGTTTCTATAGCAGTAGAATATACCACGTCTCCTACAACACGATGACAGTTTCTATACCACGTCTCGTACAACACGATGACAGTTTCTATACCAGTAGAATATACCACGTCTCCTACAACACGATGACAGTTTCTATAGCAGTAGAATATACCACGTCTCCTACAACACGATGACAGTTTCTATAGCAGTAGAATATACCACGTCTCCTACAACACGATGACAGTTTCTATAGCAGTAGAATATACCACGTCTCATTCAACATGATGACAGTTTCTATAGCAGTAGAATATACCACGTCTCCTACAACACGATGACAGTTTCCATACCACGTCTCCTACAACACGATGACAGTTTCTATAGCAGTAGAATATACCACGTCTCCTACAACACGATGACAGTTTCTATAGCAGTAGAATATACCACGTCTCCTACAACACGATGACAGTTTCTATAGCAGTAGAATGTACCACGTCTCCTACAACACGATGACAGTTTCTATAGCAGTAGAATATACCCCGTCTCCTACAACACGATGACAGTTTCTATAGCAGTAGAATATACCACGTCTCCTACAACACGATGACAGTTTGTATAGCAGTAGAATATACCACGTCTCCTACAACACGATGTCAGTTTCTATACCACGTCTCCTACAACACGATGACAGTTTCTATACCAGTAGAATATACCACGTCTCCTACAACACGATGACAGTTTCTATAGCGGTAGAATATATCACGTCTCCTACAATACGATGACAGTTTCTATACCACGTCTCCGACAACACATTGACAGTTTCTATAGCAGTAGAATATACCACGTCTCCTACAACACGATGACAGTTTCTATACCACATCTCCTACAACACATTGTCCGTTTCTATAGCAGTAGAATATACCACTTCTCCTACAACACGATGACAGTTTCTATACCAGTAGAATATACCACGTCTCCTACAACACGATGACAGATTCTATAGCAATAGAATATACCACGTCTCCAACAACACGATGACAGTTTCAATAGCAGTTTATATACCATGTCTCCTACAACACGATGACAGTTACTATAGCAGTTTCTATACCACGTCTCCTACAACACGATGACAGTTTCTATAGCAGTAGAATATACCACGTCTCCTACAACACGATGACAGTTTCTATACCACGTCTCGTACAACACGATGACAGTTTCTATAGCAGTAGAATATACCACGTCTCCTACAACACGATGACAGTTTCTATAGCAGTAGAATATACCACGTCTCCTACAACACGATGACAGTTTCTATAGCAGTAGAATATACCACGTCTCCTACAACACGATGACAGTTTCTATAGCAGTAGAATATACCACGTCTCATTCAACATGATGACAGTTTCTATAGCAGTTTCTATACCACGTCTCCTACAACACGATGACAGTTTCTATACCAGTAGAATATACCACGTCTCCTACAACACGATGACAGTTTCTATAGCAGTAGAATATATCACGTCTCCTACAATACGATGACAGTTTCTATACCACGTCTCCGACAACACATTGACAGTTTCTATAGCAGTAGAATATACCACGTCTCCTACAACACGATGACAGTTTCTATACCACATCTCCTACAACACATTGTCAGTTTCTATAGCAGTAGAATATACCACGTCTCCTACAACACGATGACAGTTTCTATACCAGTAGAATATACCACGTCTCCTACAACACGATGACAGATTCTATAGCAATAGAATATACCACGTCTCCAACAACACGATGACAGTTTCAATAGCAGTTTATATACCATGTCTCCTACAACACGATGACAGTTTCTATAGCAGTTTCTATACCACGTCTCCTACAACACGATGACAGTTTCTATAGCAGTAGAATATACCACGTCTCCTACAACACGATGACAGTTTCTATACCACGTCTCGTACAACACGATGACAGTTTCTATAGCAGTAGAATATACCACGTCTCCTACAACACGATGACAGTTTCTATAGCAGTAGAATATACCACGTCTCCTACAACACGATGACAGTTTCTATAGCAGTAGAATATACCACGTCTCCTACAACACGATGACAGTTTCTATAGCAGTAGAATATACCACGTCTCATTCAACATGATGACAGTTTCTATAGCAGTAGAATATACCACGTCTCCTACAACACGATGACAGTTTCCATACCACGTCTCCTACAACACGATGACAGTTTCTATAGCAGTAGAATATACCACGTCTCCTACAACACGATGACAGTTTCTATAGCAGTAGAATATACCACGTCTCCTACAACACGATGACAGTTTCTATAGCATTAGAATGTACCACGTCTCCTACAACACGATGACAGTTTCTATAGCAGTAGAATATACCCCGTCTCCTACAACACGATGACAGTTTCTATAGCAGTAGAATATACCACGTCTCCTACAACACGATGACAGTTTGTATAGCAGTAGAATATACCACGTCTCCTACAACACGATGTCAGTTTCTATACCACGTCTCCTACAACACGATGACAGTTTCTATACCAGTAGAATATACCACGTCTCCTACAACACGATGACAGTTTCTATAGCGGTAGAATATATCACGTCTCCTACAATACGATGACAGTTTCTATACCACGTCTCCGACAACACATTGACAGTTTCTATAGCAGTAGAATATACCACGTCTCCTACAACACGATGACAGTTTCTATACCACATCTCCTACAACACATTGTCAGTTTCTATAGCAGTAGAATATACCACGTCTCCTACAACACGATGACAGTTTCTATACCAGTAGAATATACCACGTCTCCTACAACACGATGACAGATTCTATAGCAATAGAATATACCACGTCTCCAACAACACGATGACAGTTTCAATAGCAGTTTATATACCATGTCTCCTACAACACGATGACAGTTTCTATAGCAGTAGAATATACCACGTCTCCTACAACACGATGACAGTTTCTATACCACGTCTCGTACAACACGATGACAGTTTCTATAGCAGTAGAATATACCACGTCTCCTACAACACGATGACAGTTTCTATAGCAGTAGAATATACCACGTCTCCTACAACACGATGACAGTTTCTATAGCAGTAGAATATACCACGTCTCCTACAACACGATGACAGTTTGTATAGCAGTAGAATATACCACGTCTCCTACAACACGATGTCAGTTTCTATACCACGTCTCCTACAACACGATGACAGTTTCTATAGCAGTAGAATATACCACGTCTCATACAACACGATGACAGTTTCTATAGCAGTAGAATATACCACGTCTCCTACAACACGATGACAGTTTCTATACCAGTTTCTATACCACGACTCCTACAACACGATGACAGTTTCTATAGCAGTAGAATATATCACGTCTCCTACAATACGATGACAGTTTCTATACCACGTCTCCGACAACACATTGACAGTTTCTATAGCAGTAGAATATACCACGTCTCCTACAACACGATGACAGTTTCTATACCACATCTCCTACAACACATTGTCAGTTTCTATAGCAGTAGAATATACCACGTCTCCTACAACACGATGACAGTTTCTATACCAGTAGAATATACCACGTCTCCTACAACACGATGACAGATTCTATAGCAATAGAATATACCACGTCTCCAACAACACGATGACAGTTTCAATAGCAGTTTATATACCATGTCTCCTACAACACGATGACAGTTTCTATAGCAGTTTCTATACCACGTCTCCTACAACACGATGACAGTTTCTATAGCAGTAGAATATACCACGTCTCCTACAACACGATGACAGTTTCTATACCACGTCTCGTACAACACGATGACAGTTTCTATAGCAGTAGAATATACCACGTCTCCTACAACACGATGACAGTTTCTATAGCAGTAGTATATACCACGTCTCCTACAACACGATGACAGTTTCTATAGCAGTAGAATATACCACGTCTCCTACAACACGATGACAGTTTCTATAGCAGTAGAATATACCACGTCTCATTCAACATGATGACAGTTTCTATAGCAGTTTCTATACCACGTCTCCTACAACACGATGACAGTTTCTATAGCAGTAGAATATACCACGTCTCCTACAACACGATGACAGTTTCTATACCACGTCTCGTACAACACGATGACAGTTTCTATAGCAGTAGAATATACCACGTCTCCTACAACACGATGACAGTTTCTATAGCAGTAGAATATACCACGTCTCCTACAACACGATGACAGTTTCTATAGCAGTAGAATATACCACGTCTCCTACAACACGATGACAGTTTCTATAGCAGTAGAATATACCACGTCTCATTCAACATGATGACAGTTTCTATAGCAGTAGAATATACCACGTCTCCTACAACACGATGACAGTTTCCATACCACGTCTCCTACAACACGATGACAGTTTCTATAGCAGTAGAATATACCACGTCTCCTACAACACGATGACAGTTTCTATAGCAGTAGAATATACCACGTCTCCTACAACACGATGACAGTTTCTATAGCAGTAGAATGTACCACGTCTCCTACAACACGATGACAGTTTCTATAGCAGTAGAATATACCCCGTCTCCTACAACACGATGACAGTTTCTATAGCAGTAGAATATACCACGTCTCCTACAACACGATGACAGTTTGTATAGCAGTAGAATATACCACGTCTCCTACAACACGATGTCAGTTTCTATACCACGTCTCCTACAACACGATGACAGTTTCTATACCAGTAGAATATACCACGTCTCCTACAACACGATGACAGTTTCTATAGCGGTAGAATATATCACGTCTCCTACAATACGATGACAGTTTCTATACCACGTCTCCGACAACACATTGACAGTTTCTATAGCAGTAGAATATACCACGTCTCCTACAACACGATGACAGTTTCTATACCACATCTCCTACAACACATTGTCCGTTTCTATAGCAGTAGAATATACCACTTCTCCTACAACACGATGACAGTTTCTATACCAGTAGAATATACCACGTCTCCTACAACACGATGACAGATTCTATAGCAATAGAATATACCACGTCTCCAACAACACGATGACAGTTTCAATAGCAGTTTATATACCATGTCTCCTACAACACGATGACAGTTACTATAGCAGTTTCTATACCACGTCTCCTACAACACGATGACAGTTTCTATAGCAGTAGAATATACCACGTCTCCTACAACACGATGACAGTTTCTATACCACGTCTCGTACAACACGATGACAGTTTCTATAGCAGTAGAATATACCACGTCTCCTACAACACGATGACAGTTTCTATAGCAGTAGAATATACCACGTCTCCTACAACACGATGACAGTTTCTATAGCAGTAGAATATACCACGTCTCCTACAACACGATGACAGTTTCTATAGCAGTAGAATATACCACGTCTCATTCAACATGATGACAGTTTCTATAGCAGTTTCTATACCACGTCTCCTACAACACGATGACAGTTTCTATACCAGTAGAATATACCACGTCTCCTACAACACGATGACAGTTTCTATAGCAGTAGAATATATCACGTCTCCTACAATACGATGACAGTTTCTATACCACGTCTCCGACAACACATTGACAGTTTCTATAGCAGTAGAATATACCACGTCTCCTACAACACGATGACAGTTTCTATACCACATCTCCTACAACACATTGTCAGTTTCTATAGCAGTAGAATATACCACGTCTCCTACAACACGATGACAGTTTCTATACCAGTAGAATATACCACGTCTCCTACAACACGATGACAGATTCTATAGCAATAGAATATACCACGTCTCCAACAACACGATGACAGTTTCAATAGCAGTTTATATACCATGTCTCCTACAACACGATGACAGTTTCTATAGCAGTTTCTATACCACGTCTCCTACAACACGATGACAGTTTCTATAGCAGTAGAATATACCACGTCTCCTACAACACGATGACAGTTTCTATACCACGTCTCGTACAACACGATGACAGTTTCTATAGCAGTAGAATATACCACGTCTCCTACAACACGATGACAGTTTCTATAGCAGTAGAATATACCACGTCTCCTACAACACGATGACAGTTTCTATAGCAGTAGAATATACCACGTCTCCTACAACACGATGACAGTTTCTATAGCAGTAGAATATACCACGTCTCATTCAACATGATGACAGTTTCTATAGCAGTAGAATATACCACGTCTCCTACAACACGATGACAGTTTCCATACCACGTCTCCTACAACACGATGACAGTTTCTATAGCAGTAGAATATACCACGTCTCCTACAACACGATGACAGTTTCTATAGCAGTAGAATATACCACGTCTCCTACAACACGATGACAGTTTCTATAGCATTAGAATGTACCACGTCTCCTACAACACGATGACAGTTTCTATAGCAGTAGAATATACCCCGTCTCCTACAACACGATGACAGTTTCTATAGCAGTAGAATATACCACGTCTCCTACAACACGATGACAGTTTGTATAGCAGTAGAATATACCACGTCTCCTACAACACGATGTCAGTTTCTATACCACGTCTCCTACAACACGATGACAGTTTCTATACCAGTAGAATATACCACGTCTCCTACAACACGATGACAGTTTCTATAGCGGTAGAATATATCACGTCTCCTACAATACGATGACAGTTTCTATACCACGTCTCCGACAACACATTGACAGTTTCTATAGCAGTAGAATATACCACGTCTCCTACAACACGATGACAGTTTCTATACCACATCTCCTACAACACATTGTCAGTTTCTATAGCAGTAGAATATACCACGTCTCCTACAACACGATGACAGTTTCTATACCAGTAGAATATACCACGTCTCCTACAACACGATGACAGATTCTATAGCAATAGAATATACCACGTCTCCAACAACACGATGACAGTTTCAATAGCAGTTTATATACCATGTCTCCTACAACACGATGACAGTTTCTATAGCAGTAGAATATACCACGTCTCCTACAACACGATGACAGTTTCTATACCACGTCTCGTACAACACGATGACAGTTTCTATAGCAGTAGAATATACCACGTCTCCTACAACACGATGACAGTTTCTATAGCAGTAGAATATACCACGTCTCCTACAACACGATGACAGTTTCTATAGCAGTAGAATATACCACGTCTCCTACAACACGATGACAGTTTCTATAGCAGTAGAATATACCACGTCTCATTCAACATGATGACAGTTTCTATAGCAGTAGAATATACCACGTCTCCTACAACACGATGACAGTTTCCATACCACGTCTCCTACAACACGATGACAGATTCTATAGCAATAGAATATACCACGTCTCCAACAACACGATGACAGTTTCAATAGCAGTTTATATACCATGTCTCCTACAACACGATGACAGTTTCTATAGCAGTTTCTATACCACGTCTCCTACAACACGATGACAGTTTCTATAGCAGTAGAATATACCACGTCTCCTACAACACGATGACAGTTTCTATACCACGTCTCGTACAACACGATGACAGTTTCTATAGCAGTAGAATATACCACGTCTCCTACAACACGATGACAGTTTCTATAGCAGTAGAATATACCACGTCTCCTACAACACGATGACAGTTTCTATAGCAGTAGAATATACCACGTCTCCTACAACACGATGACAGTTTCTATAGCAGTAGAATATACCACGTCTCATTCAACATGATGACAGTTTATATAGCAGTAGAATATACCATGTCTCCTACAACACGATGACAGTTTCCATACCACGTCTCCTACAACACGATGACAGTTTCTATAGCAGTAGAATATACCACGTCTCCTACAACACGATGACAGTTTCTATAGCAGTAGAATATACCACGTCTCCTACAACACGATGACAGTTTCTATAGCAGTAGAATGTACCACGTCTCCTACAACACGATGACAGTTTCTATAGCAGTAGAATATACCCCGTCTCCTACAACACGATGACAGTTTCTATAGCAGTAGAATATACCACGTCTCCTACAACACGATGACAGTTTGTATAGCAGTAGAATATACCACGTCTCCTACAACACGATGTCAGTTTCTATACCACGTCTTCTACAACACGATGACAGTTTCTATAGCAGTAGAATATACCACGTCTCATACAACACGATGACAGTTTCTATAGCAGTAGAATATACCACGTCTCCTACAACACGATGACAGTTTCTATACCAGTTTCTATACCACGTCTCCTACAACACGATGACAGTTTCTATACCAGTAGAATATACCACGTCTCCTACAACACGATGACAGTTTCTATAGCAGTAGAATATACCACGTCTCCTACAACACGATGACAGTTTCTATACCACGTCTCGTACAACACGATGACAGTTTCTATACCAGTAGAATATACCACGTCTCCTACAACACGATGACAGTTTCTATAGCAGTAGAATATACCACGTCTCCTACAACACGATGACAGTTTCTATAGCAGTAGAATATACCACGTCTCCTACAACACGATGACAGTTTCTATAGCAGTAGAATATACCACGTCTCATTCAACATGATGACAGTTTCTATAGCAGTAGAATATACCACGTCTCCTACAACACGATGACAGTTTCCATACCACGTCTCCTACAACACGATGACAGTTTCTATAGCAGTAGAATATACCACGTCTCCTACAACACGATGACAGTTTCTATAGCAGTAGAATATACCACGTCTCCTACAACACGATGACAGTTTCTATAGCAGTAGAATGTACCACGTCTCCTACAACACGATGACAGTTTCTATAGCAGTAGAATATACCCCGTCTCCTACAACACGATGACAGTTTCTATAGCAGTAGAATATACCACGTCTCCTACAACACGATGACAGTTTGTATAGCAGTAGAATATACCACGTCTCCTACAACACGATGTCAGTTTCTATACCACGTCTCCTACAACACGATGACAGTTTCTATACCAGTAGAATATACCACGTCTCCTACAACACGATGACAGTTTCTATAGCGGTAGAATATATCACGTCTCCTACAATACGATGACAGTTTCTATACCACGTCTCCGACAACACATTGACAGTTTCTATAGCAGTAGAATATACCACGTCTCCTACAACACGATGACAGTTTCTATACCACATCTCCTACAACACATTGTCCGTTTCTATAGCAGTAGAATATACCACTTCTCCTACAACACGATGACAGTTTCTATACCAGTAGAATATACCACGTCTCCTACAACACGATGACAGATTCTATAGCAATAGAATATACCACGTCTCCAACAACACGATGACAGTTTCAATAGCAGTTTATATACCATGTCTCCTACAACACGATGACAGTTACTATAGCAGTTTCTATACCACGTCTCCTACAACACGATGACAGTTTCTATAGCAGTAGAATATACCACGTCTCCTACAACACGATGACAGTTTCTATACCACGTCTCGTACAACACGATGACAGTTTCTATAGCAGTAGAATATACCACGTCTCCTACAACACGATGACAGTTTCTATAGCAGTAGAATATACCACGTCTCCTACAACACGATGACAGTTTCTATAGCAGTAGAATATACCACGTCTCCTACAACACGATGACAGTTTCTATAGCAGTAGAATATACCACGTCTCATTCAACATGATGACAGTTTCTATAGCAGTTTCTATACCACGTCTCCTACAACACGATGACAGTTTCTATACCAGTAGAATATACCACGTCTCCTACAACACGATGACAGTTTCTATAGCAGTAGAATATATCACGTCTCCTACAATACGATGACAGTTTCTATACCACGTCTCCGACAACACATTGACAGTTTCTATAGCAGTAGAATATACCACGTCTCCTACAACACGATGACAGTTTCTATACCACATCTCCTACAACACATTGTCAGTTTCTATAGCAGTAGAATATACCACGTCTCCTACAACACGATGACAGTTTCTATACCAGTAGAATATACCACGTCTCCTACAACACGATGACAGATTCTATAGCAATAGAATATACCACGTCTCCAACAACACGATGACAGTTTCAATAGCAGTTTATATACCATGTCTCCTACAACACGATGACAGTTTCTATAGCAGTTTCTATACCACGTCTCCTACAACACGATGACAGTTTCTATAGCAGTAGAATATACCACGTCTCCTACAACACGATGACAGTTTCTATACCACGTCTCGTACAACACGATGACAGTTTCTATAGCAGTAGAATATACCACGTCTCCTACAACACGATGACAGTTTCTATAGCAGTAGAATATACCACGTCTCCTACAACACGATGACAGTTTCTATAGCAGTAGAATATACCACGTCTCCTACAACACGATGACAGTTTCTATAGCAGTAGAATATACCACGTCTCATTCAACATGATGACAGTTTCTATAGCAGTAGAATATACCACGTCTCCTACAACACGATGACAGTTTCCATACCACGTCTCCTACAACACGATGACAGTTTCTATAGCAGTAGAATATACCACGTCTCCTACAACACGATGACAGTTTCTATAGCAGTAGAATATACCACGTCTCCTACAACACGATGACAGTTTCTATAGCATTAGAATGTACCACGTCTCCTACAACACGATGACAGTTTCTATAGCAGTAGAATATACCCCGTCTCCTACAACACGATGACAGTTTCTATAGCAGTAGAATATACCACGTCTCCTACAACACGATGACAGTTTGTATAGCAGTAGAATATACCACGTCTCCTACAACACGATGTCAGTTTCTATACCACGTCTCCTACAACACGATGACAGTTTCTATACCAGTAGAATATACCACGTCTCCTACAACACGATGACAGTTTCTATAGCAGTAGAATATACCACGTCTCCTACAACACGATGACAGTTTCTATAGCAGTAGAATGTACCACGTCTCCTACAACACGATGACAGTTTCTATAGCAGTAGAATATACCCCGTCTCCTACAACACGATGACAGTTTCTATAGCAGTAGAATATACCACGTCTCCTACAACACGATGACAGTTTGTATAGCAGTAGAATATACCACGTCTCCTACAACACGATGTCAGTTTCTATACCACGTCTCCTACAACACGATGACAGTTTCTATACCAGTAGAATATACCACGTCTCCTACAACACGATGACAGTTTCTATAGCGGTAGAATATATCACGTCTCCTACAATACGATGACAGTTTCTATACCACGTCTCCGACAACACATTGACAGTTTCTATAGCAGTAGAATATACCACGTCTCCTACAACACGATGACAGTTTCTATACCACATCTCCTACAACACATTGTCCGTTTCTATAGCAGTAGAATATACCACTTCTCCTACAACACGATGACAGTTTCTATACCAGTAGAATATACCACGTCTCCTACAACACGATGACAGATTCTATAGCAATAGAATATACCACGTCTCCAACAACACGATGACAGTTTCAATAGCAGTTTATATACCATGTCTCCTACAACACGATGACAGTTACTATAGCAGTTTCTATACCACGTCTCCTACAACACGATGACAGTTTCTATAGCAGTAGAATATACCACGTCTCCTACAACACGATGACAGTTTCTATACCACGTCTCGTACAACACGATGACAGTTTCTATAGCAGTAGAATATACCACGTCTCCTACAACACGATGACAGTTTCTATAGCAGTAGAATATACCACGTCTCCTACAACACGATGACAGTTTCTATAGCAGTAGAATATACCACGTCTCCTACAACACGATGACAGTTTCTATAGCAGTAGAATATACCACGTCTCATTCAACATGATGACAGTTTCTATAGCAGTTTCTATACCACGTCTCCTACAACACGATGACAGTTTCTATACCAGTAGAATATACCACGTCTCCTACAACACGATGACAGTTTCTATAGCAGTAGAATATATCACGTCTCCTACAATACGATGACAGTTTCTATACCACGTCTCCGACAACACATTGACAGTTTCTATAGCAGTAGAATATACCACGTCTCCTACAACACGATGACAGTTTCTATACCACATCTCCTACAACACATTGTCAGTTTCTATAGCAGTAGAATATACCACGTCTCCTACAACACGATGACAGTTTCTATACCAGTAGAATATACCACGTCTCCTACAACACGATGACAGATTCTATAGCAATAGAATATACCACGTCTCCAACAACACGATGACAGTTTCAATAGCAGTTTATATACCATGTCTCCTACAACACGATGACAGTTTCTATAGCAGTTTCTATACCACGTCTCCTACAACACGATGACAGTTTCTATAGCAGTAGAATATACCACGTCTCCTACAACACGATGACAGTTTCTATACCACGTCTCGTACAACACGATGACAGTTTCTATAGCAGTAGAATATACCACGTCTCCTACAACACGATGACAGTTTCTATAGCAGTAGAATATACCACGTCTCCTACAACACGATGACAGTTTCTATAGCAGTAGAATATACCACGTCTCCTACAACACGATGACAGTTTCTATAGCAGTAGAATATACCACGTCTCATTCAACATGATGACAGTTTCTATAGCAGTAGAATATACCACGTCTCCTACAACACGATGACAGTTTCCATACCACGTCTCCTACAACACGATGACAGTTTCTATAGCAGTAGAATATACCACGTCTCCTACAACACGATGACAGTTTCTATAGCAGTAGAATATACCACGTCTCCTACAACACGATGACAGTTTCTATAGCATTAGAATGTACCACGTCTCCTACAACACGATGACAGTTTCTATAGCAGTAGAATATACCCCGTCTCCTACAACACGATGACAGTTTCTATAGCAGTAGAATATACCACGTCTCCTACAACACGATGACAGTTTGTATAGCAGTAGAATATACCACGTCTCCTACAACACGATGTCAGTTTCTATACCACGTCTCCTACAACACGATGACAGTTTCTATACCAGTAGAATATACCACGTCTCCTACAACACGATGACAGTTTCTATAGCGGTAGAATATATCACGTCTCCTACAATACGATGACAGTTTCTATACCACGTCTCCGACAACACATTGACAGTTTCTATAGCAGTAGAATATACCACGTCTCCTACAACACGATGACAGTTTCTATACCACATCTCCTACAACACATTGTCAGTTTCTATAGCAGTAGAATATACCACGTCTCCTACAACACGATGACAGTTTCTATACCAGTAGAATATACCACGTCTCCTACAACACGATGACAGATTCTATAGCAATAGAATATACCACGTCTCCAACAACACGATGACAGTTTCAATAGCAGTTTATATACCATGTCTCCTACAACACGATGACAGTTTCTATAGCAGTAGAATATACCACGTCTCCTACAACACGATGACAGTTTCTATACCACGTCTCGTACAACACGATGACAGTTTCTATAGCAGTAGAATATACCACGTCTCCTACAACACGATGACAGTTTCTATAGCAGTAGAATATACCACGTCTCCTACAACACGATGACAGTTTCTATAGCAGTAGAATATACCACGTCTCCTACAACACGATGACAGTTTCTATAGCAGTAGAATATACCACGTCTCATTCAACATGATGACAGTTTCTATAGCAGTAGAATATACCACGTCTCCTACAACACGATGACAGTTTCCATACCACGTCTCCTACAACACGATGACAGATTCTATAGCAATAGAATATACCACGTCTCCAACAACACGATGACAGTTTCAATAGCAGTTTATATACCATGTCTCCTACAACACGATGACAGTTTCTATAGCAGTTTCTATACCACGTCTCCTACAACACGATGACAGTTTCTATAGCAGTAGAATATACCACGTCTCCTACAACACGATGACAGTTTCTATACCACGTCTCGTACAACACGATGACAGTTTCTATAGCAGTAGAATATACCACGTCTCCTACAACACGATGACAGTTTCTATAGCAGTAGAATATACCACGTCTCCTACAACACGATGACAGTTTCTATAGCAGTAGAATATACCACGTCTCCTACAACACGATGACAGTTTCTATAGCAGTAGAATATACCACGTCTCATTCAACATGATGACAGTTTATATAGCAGTAGAATATACCATGTCTCCTACAACACGATGACAGTTTCCATACCACGTCTCCTACAACACGATGACAGTTTCTATAGCAGTAGAATATACCACGTCTCCTACAACACGATGACAGTTTCTATAGCAGTAGAATATACCACGTCTCCTACAACACGATGACAGTTTCTATAGCAGTAGAATGTACCACGTCTCCTACAACACGATGACAGTTTCTATAGCAGTAGAATATACCCCGTCTCCTACAACACGATGACAGTTTCTATAGCAGTAGAATATACCACGTCTCCTACAACACGATGACAGTTTGTATAGCAGTAGAATATACCACGTCTCCTACAACACGATGTCAGTTTCTATACCACGTCTTCTACAACACGATGACAGTTTCTATAGCAGTAGAATATACCACGTCTCATACAACACGATGACAGTTTCTATAGCAGTAGAATATACCACGTCTCCTACAACACGATGACAGTTTCTATACCAGTTTCTATACCACGTCTCCTACAACACGATGACAGTTTCTATACCAGTAGAATATACCACGTCTCCTACAACACGATGACAGTTTCTATAGCAGTAGAATATACCACGTCTCCTACAACACGATGACAGTTTCTATACCACGTCTCGTACAACACGATGACAGTTTCTATACCAGTAGAATATACCACGTCTCCTACAACACGATGACAGTTTCTATAGCAGTAGAATATACCACGTCTCCTACAACACGATGACAGTTTCTATAGCAGTAGAATATACCACGTCTCCTACAACACGATGACAGTTTCTATAGCAGTAGAATATACCACGTCTCATTCAACATGATGACAGTTTCTATAGCAGTAGAATATACCACGTCTCCTACAACACGATGACAGTTTCCATACCACGTCTCCTACAACACGATGACAGTTTCTATAGCAGTAGAATATACCACGTCTCCTACAACACGATGACAGTTTCTATAGCAGTAGAATATACCACGTCTCCTACAACACGATGACAGTTTCTATAGCAGTAGAATGTACCACGTCTCCTACAACACGATGACAGTTTCTATAGCAGTAGAATATACCCCGTCTCCTACAACACGATGACAGTTTCTATAGCAGTAGAATATACCACGTCTCCTACAACACGATGACAGTTTGTATAGCAGTAGAATATACCACGTCTCCTACAACACGATGTCAGTTTCTATACCACGTCTCCTACAACACGATGACAGTTTCTATACCAGTAGAATATACCACGTCTCCTACAACACGATGACAGTTTCTATAGCGGTAGAATATATCACGTCTCCTACAATACGATGACAGTTTCTATACCACGTCTCCGACAACACATTGACAGTTTCTATAGCAGTAGAATATACCACGTCTCCTACAACACGATGACAGTTTCTATACCACATCTCCTACAACACATTGTCCGTTTCTATAGCAGTAGAATATACCACTTCTCCTACAACACGATGACAGTTTCTATACCAGTAGAATATACCACGTCTCCTACAACACGATGACAGATTCTATAGCAATAGAATATACCACGTCTCCAACAACACGATGACAGTTTCAATAGCAGTTTATATACCATGTCTCCTACAACACGATGACAGTTACTATAGCAGTTTCTATACCACGTCTCCTACAACACGATGACAGTTTCTATAGCAGTAGAATATACCACGTCTCCTACAACACGATGACAGTTTCTATACCACGTCTCGTACAACACGATGACAGTTTCTATAGCAGTAGAATATACCACGTCTCCTACAACACGATGACAGTTTCTATAGCAGTAGAATATACCACGTCTCCTACAACACGATGACAGTTTCTATAGCAGTAGAATATACCACGTCTCCTACAACACGATGACAGTTTCTATAGCAGTAGAATATACCACGTCTCATTCAACATGATGACAGTTTCTATAGCAGTTTCTATACCACGTCTCCTACAACACGATGACAGTTTCTATACCAGTAGAATATACCACGTCTCCTACAACACGATGACAGTTTCTATAGCAGTAGAATATATCACGTCTCCTACAATACGATGACAGTTTCTATACCACGTCTCCGACAACACATTGACAGTTTCTATAGCAGTAGAATATACCACGTCTCCTACAACACGATGACAGTTTCTATACCACATCTCCTACAACACATTGTCAGTTTCTATAGCAGTAGAATATACCACGTCTCCTACAACACGATGACAGTTTCTATACCAGTAGAATATACCACGTCTCCTACAACACGATGACAGATTCTATAGCAATAGAATATACCACGTCTCCAACAACACGATGACAGTTTCAATAGCAGTTTATATACCATGTCTCCTACAACACGATGACAGTTTCTATAGCAGTTTCTATACCACGTCTCCTACAACACGATGACAGTTTCTATAGCAGTAGAATATACCACGTCTCCTACAACACGATGACAGTTTCTATACCACGTCTCGTACAACACGATGACAGTTTCTATAGCAGTAGAATATACCACGTCTCCTACAACACGATGACAGTTTCTATAGCAGTAGAATATACCACGTCTCCTACAACACGATGACAGTTTCTATAGCAGTAGAATATACCACGTCTCCTACAACACGATGACAGTTTCTATAGCAGTAGAATATACCACGTCTCATTCAACATGATGACAGTTTCTATAGCAGTAGAATATACCACGTCTCCTACAACACGATGACAGTTTCCATACCACGTCTCCTACAACACGATGACAGTTTCTATAGCAGTAGAATATACCACGTCTCCTACAACACGATGACAGTTTCTATAGCAGTAGAATATACCACGTCTCCTACAACACGATGACAGTTTCTATAGCATTAGAATGTACCACGTCTCCTACAACACGATGACAGTTTCTATAGCAGTAGAATATACCCCGTCTCCTACAACACGATGACAGTTTCTATAGCAGTAGAATATACCACGTCTCCTACAACACGATGACAGTTTGTATAGCAGTAGAATATACCACGTCTCCTACAACACGATGTCAGTTTCTATACCACGTCTCCTACAACACGATGACAGTTTCTATACCAGTAGAATATACCACGTCTCCTACAACACGATGACAGTTTCTATAGCGGTAGAATATATCACGTCTCCTACAATACGATGACAGTTTCTATACCACGTCTCCGACAACACATTGACAGTTTCTATAGCAGTAGAATATACCACGTCTCCTACAACACGATGACAGTTTCTATACCACATCTCCTACAACACATTGTCAGTTTCTATAGCAGTAGAATATACCACGTCTCCTACAACACGATGACAGTTTCTATACCAGTAGAATATACCACGTCTCCTACAACACGATGACAGATTCTATAGCAATAGAATATACCACGTCTCCAACAACACGATGACAGTTTCAATAGCAGTTTATATACCATGTCTCCTACAACACGATGACAGTTTCTATAGCAGTAGAATATACCACGTCTCCTACAACACGATGACAGTTTCTATACCACGTCTCGTACAACACGATGACAGTTTCTATAGCAGTAGAATATACCACGTCTCCTACAACACGATGACAGTTTCTATAGCAGTAGAATATACCACGTCTCCTACAACACGATGACAGTTTCTATAGCAGTAGAATATACCACGTCTCCTACAACACGATGACAGTTTGTATAGCAGTAGAATATACCACGTCTCCTACAACACGATGTCAGTTTCTATACCACGTCTCCTACAACACGATGACAGTTTCTATAGCAGTAGAATATACCACGTCTCATACAACACGATGACAGTTTCTATAGCAGTAGAATATACCACGTCTCCTACAACACGATGACAGTTTCTATACCAGTTTCTATACCACGACTCCTACAACACGATGACAGTTTCTATAGCAGTAGAATATATCACGTCTCCTACAATACGATGACAGTTTCTATACCACGTCTCCGACAACACATTGACAGTTTCTATAGCAGTAGAATATACCACGTCTCCTACAACACGATGACAGTTTCTATACCACATCTCCTACAACACATTGTCAGTTTCTATAGCAGTAGAATATACCACGTCTCCTACAACACGATGACAGTTTCTATACCAGTAGAATATACCACGTCTCCTACAACACGATGACAGATTCTATAGCAATAGAATATACCACGTCTCCAACAACACGATGACAGTTTCAATAGCAGTTTATATACCATGTCTCCTACAACACGATGACAGTTTCTATAGCAGTTTCTATACCACGTCTCCTACAACACGATGACAGTTTCTATAGCAGTAGAATATACCACGTCTCCTACAACACGATGACAGTTTCTATACCACGTCTCGTACAACACGATGACAGTTTCTATAGCAGTAGAATATACCACGTCTCCTACAACACGATGACAGTTTCTATAGCAGTAGTATATACCACGTCTCCTACAACACGATGACAGTTTCTATAGCAGTAGAATATACCACGTCTCCTACAACACGATGACAGTTTCTATAGCAGTAGAATATACCACGTCTCATTCAACATGATGACAGTTTCTATAGCAGTTTCTATACCACGTCTCCTACAACACGATGACAGTTTCTATAGCAGTAGAATATACCACGTCTCCTACAACACGATGACAGTTTCTATACCACGTCTCGTACAACACGATGACAGTTTCTATAGCAGTAGAATATACCACGTCTCCTACAACACGATGACAGTTTCTATAGCAGTAGAATATACCACGTCTCCTACAACACGATGACAGTTTCTATAGCAGTAGAATATACCACGTCTCCTACAACACGATGACAGTTTCTATAGCAGTAGAATATACCACGTCTCATTCAACATGATGACAGTTTCTATAGCAGTAGAATATACCACGTCTCCTACAACACGATGACAGTTTCCATACCACGTCTCCTACAACACGATGACAGTTTCTATAGCAGTAGAATATACCACGTCTCCTACAACACGATGACAGTTTCTATAGCAGTAGAATATACCACGTCTCCTACAACACGATGACAGTTTCTATAGCAGTAGAATGTACCACGTCTCCTACAACACGATGACAGTTTCTATAGCAGTAGAATATACCCCGTCTCCTACAACACGATGACAGTTTCTATAGCAGTAGAATATACCACGTCTCCTACAACACGATGACAGTTTGTATAGCAGTAGAATATACCACGTCTCCTACAACACGATGTCAGTTTCTATACCACGTCTCCTACAACACGATGACAGTTTCTATACCAGTAGAATATACCACGTCTCCTACAACACGATGACAGTTTCTATAGCGGTAGAATATATCACGTCTCCTACAATACGATGACAGTTTCTATACCACGTCTCCGACAACACATTGACAGTTTCTATAGCAGTAGAATATACCACGTCTCCTACAACACGATGACAGTTTCTATACCACATCTCCTACAACACATTGTCCGTTTCTATAGCAGTAGAATATACCACTTCTCCTACAACACGATGACAGTTTCTATACCAGTAGAATATACCACGTCTCCTACAACACGATGACAGATTCTATAGCAATAGAATATACCACGTCTCCAACAACACGATGACAGTTTCTATAGCAGTAGAATATACCACGTCTCCTACAACACGATGACAGTTTCTATAGCAGTAGAATATACCACGTCTCCTACAACACGATGACAGTTTCTATAGCAGTAGAATATACCACGTCTCCTACAACACGATGACAGTTTCTATAGCAGTAGAATATACCACGTCTCCTACAACACGATGACAGTTTGTATAGCAGTAGAATATACCACGTCTCCTACAACACGATGTCAGTTTCTATACCACGTCTCCTACAACACGATGACAGTTTCTATAGCAGTAGAATATACCACGTCTCATACAACACGATGACAGTTTCTATAGCAGTAGAATATACCACGTCTCCTACAACACGATGACAGTTTCTATACCAGTTTCTATACCACGACTCCTACAACACGATGACAGTTTCTATAGCAGTAGAATATATCACGTCTCCTACAATACGATGACAGTTTCTATACCACGTCTCCGACAACACATTGACAGTTTCTATAGCAGTAGAATATACCACGTCTCCTACAACACGATGACAGTTTCTATACCACATCTCCTACAACACATTGTCAGTTTCTATAGCAGTAGAATATACCACGTCTCCTACAACACGATGACAGTTTCTATACCAGTAGAATATACCACGTCTCCTACAACACGATGACAGATTCTATAGCAATAGAATATACCACGTCTCCAACAACACGATGACAGTTTCAATAGCAGTTTATATACCATGTCTCCTACAACACGATGACAGTTTCTATAGCAGTTTCTATACCACGTCTCCTACAACACGATGACAGTTTCTATAGCAGTAGAATATACCACGTCTCCTACAACACGATGACAGTTTCTATACCACGTCTCGTACAACACGATGACAGTTTCTATAGCAGTAGAATATACCACGTCTCCTACAACACGATGACAGTTTCTATAGCAGTAGTATATACCACGTCTCCTACAACACGATGACAGTTTCTATAGCAGTAGAATATACCACGTCTCCTACAACACGATGACAGTTTCTATAGCAGTAGAATATACCACGTCTCATTCAACATGATGACAGTTTCTATAGCAGTTTCTATACCACGTCTCCTACAACACGATGACAGTTTCTATAGCAGTAGAATATACCACGTCTCCTACAACACGATGACAGTTTCTATACCACGTCTCGTACAACACGATGACAGTTTCTATAGCAGTAGAATATACCACGTCTCCTACAACACGATGACAGTTTCTATAGCAGTAGAATATACCACGTCTCCTACAACACGATGACAGTTTCTATAGCAGTAGAATATACCACGTCTCCTACAACACGATGACAGTTTCTATAGCAGTAGAATATACCACGTCTCATTCAACATGATGACAGTTTCTATAGCAGTAGAATATACCACGTCTCCTACAACACGATGACAGTTTCCATACCACGTCTCCTACAACACGATGACAGTTTCTATAGCAGTAGAATATACCACGTCTCCTACAACACGATGACAGTTTCTATAGCAGTAGAATATACCACGTCTCCTACAACACGATGACAGTTTCTATAGCAGTAGAATGTACCACGTCTCCTACAACACGATGACAGTTTCTATAGCAGTAGAATATACCCCGTCTCCTACAACACGATGACAGTTTCTATAGCAGTAGAATATACCACGTCTCCTACAACACGATGACAGTTTGTATAGCAGTAGAATATACCACGTCTCCTACAACACGATGTCAGTTTCTATACCACGTCTCCTACAACACGATGACAGTTTCTATACCAGTAGAATATACCACGTCTCCTACAACACGATGACAGTTTCTATAGCGGTAGAATATATCACGTCTCCTACAATACGATGACAGTTTCTATACCACGTCTCCGACAACACATTGACAGTTTCTATAGCAGTAGAATATACCACGTCTCCTACAACACGATGACAGTTTCTATACCACATCTCCTACAACACATTGTCCGTTTCTATAGCAGTAGAATATACCACTTCTCCTACAACACGATGACAGTTTCTATACCAGTAGAATATACCACGTCTCCTACAACACGATGACAGATTCTATAGCAATAGAATATACCACGTCTCCAACAACACGATGACAGTTTCAATAGCAGTTTATATACCATGTCTCCTACAACACGATGACAGTTACTATAGCAGTTTCTATACCACGTCTCCTACAACACGATGACAGTTTCTATAGCAGTAGAATATACCACGTCTCCTACAACACGATGACAGTTTCTATACCACGTCTCGTACAACACGATGACAGTTTCTATAGCAGTAGAATATACCACGTCTCCTACAACACGATGACAGTTTCTATAGCAGTAGAATATACCACGTCTCCTACAACACGATGACAGTTTCTATAGCAGTAGAATATACCACGTCTCCTACAACACGATGACAGTTTCTATAGCAGTAGAATATACCACGTCTCATTCAACATGATGACAGTTTCTATAGCAGTTTCTATACCACGTCTCCTACAACACGATGACAGTTTCTATACCAGTAGAATATACCACGTCTCCTACAACACGATGACAGTTTCTATAGCAGTAGAATATATCACGTCTCCTACAATACGATGACAGTTTCTATACCACGTCTCCGACAACACATTGACAGTTTCTATAGCAGTAGAATATACCACGTCTCCTACAACACGATGACAGTTTCTATACCACATCTCCTACAACACATTGTCAGTTTCTATAGCAGTAGAATATACCACGTCTCCTACAACACGATGACAGTTTCTATACCAGTAGAATATACCACGTCTCCTACAACACGATGACAGATTCTATAGCAATAGAATATACCACGTCTCCAACAACACGATGACAGTTTCAATAGCAGTTTATATACCATGTCTCCTACAACACGATGACAGTTTCTATAGCAGTTTCTATACCACGTCTCCTACAACACGATGACAGTTTCTATAGCAGTAGAATATACCACGTCTCCTACAACACGATGACAGTTTCTATACCACGTCTCGTACAACACGATGACAGTTTCTATAGCAGTAGAATATACCACGTCTCCTACAACACGATGACAGTTTCTATAGCAGTAGAATATACCACGTCTCCTACAACACGATGACAGTTTCTATAGCAGTAGAATATACCACGTCTCCTACAACACGATGACAGTTTCTATAGCAGTAGAATATACCACGTCTCATTCAACATGATGACAGTTTCTATAGCAGTAGAATATACCACGTCTCCTACAACACGATGACAGTTTCCATACCACGTCTCCTACAACACGATGACAGTTTCTATAGCAGTAGAATATACCACGTCTCCTACAACACGATGACAGTTTCTATAGCAGTAGAATATACCACGTCTCCTACAACACGATGACAGTTTCTATAGCATTAGAATGTACCACGTCTCCTACAACACGATGACAGTTTCTATAGCAGTAGAATATACCCCGTCTCCTACAACACGATGACAGTTTCTATAGCAGTAGAATATACCACGTCTCCTACAACACGATGACAGTTTGTATAGCAGTAGAATATACCACGTCTCCTACAACACGATGTCAGTTTCTATACCACGTCTCCTACAACACGATGACAGTTTCTATACCAGTAGAATATACCACGTCTCCTACAACACGATGACAGTTTCTATAGCGGTAGAATATATCACGTCTCCTACAATACGATGACAGTTTCTATACCACGTCTCCGACAACACATTGACAGTTTCTATAGCAGTAGAATATACCACGTCTCCTACAACACGATGACAGTTTCTATACCACATCTCCTACAACACATTGTCAGTTTCTATAGCAGTAGAATATACCACGTCTCCTACAACACGATGACAGTTTCTATACCAGTAGAATATACCACGTCTCCTACAACACGATGACAGATTCTATAGCAATAGAATATACCACGTCTCCAACAACACGATGACAGTTTCAATAGCAGTTTATATACCATGTCTCCTACAACACGATGACAGTTTCTATAGCAGTAGAATATACCACGTCTCCTACAACACGATGACAGTTTCTATACCACGTCTCGTACAACACGATGACAGTTTCTATAGCAGTAGAATATACCACGTCTCCTACAACACGATGACAGTTTCTATAGCAGTAGAATATACCACGTCTCCTACAACACGATGACAGTTTCTATAGCAGTAGAATATACCACGTCTCCTACAACACGATGACAGTTTGTATAGCAGTAGAATATACCACGTCTCCTACAACACGATGTCAGTTTCTATACCACGTCTCCTACAACACGATGACAGTTTCTATAGCAGTAGAATATACCACGTCTCATACAACACGATGACAGTTTCTATAGCAGTAGAATATACCACGTCTCCTACAACACGATGACAGTTTCTATACCAGTTTCTATACCACGACTCCTACAACACGATGACAGTTTCTATAGCAGTAGAATATATCACGTCTCCTACAATACGATGACAGTTTCTATACCACGTCTCCGACAACACATTGACAGTTTCTATAGCAGTAGAATATACCACGTCTCCTACAACACGATGACAGTTTCTATACCACATCTCCTACAACACATTGTCAGTTTCTATAGCAGTAGAATATACCACGTCTCCTACAACACGATGACAGTTTCTATACCAGTAGAATATACCACGTCTCCTACAACACGATGACAGATTCTATAGCAATAGAATATACCACGTCTCCAACAACACGATGACAGTTTCAATAGCAGTTTATATACCATGTCTCCTACAACACGATGACAGTTTCTATAGCAGTTTCTATACCACGTCTCCTACAACACGATGACAGTTTCTATAGCAGTAGAATATACCACGTCTCCTACAACACGATGACAGTTTCTATACCACGTCTCGTACAACACGATGACAGTTTCTATAGCAGTAGAATATACCACGTCTCCTACAACACGATGACAGTTTCTATAGCAGTAGTATATACCACGTCTCCTACAACACGATGACAGTTTCTATAGCAGTAGAATATACCACGTCTCCTACAACACGATGACAGTTTCTATAGCAGTAGAATATACCACGTCTCATTCAACATGATGACAGTTTCTATAGCAGTTTCTATACCACGTCTCCTACAACACGATGACAGTTTCTATAGCAGTAGAATATACCACGTCTCCTACAACACGATGACAGTTTCTATACCACGTCTCGTACAACACGATGACAGTTTCTATAGCAGTAGAATATACCACGTCTCCTACAACACGATGACAGTTTCTATAGCAGTAGAATATACCACGTCTCCTACAACACGATGACAGTTTCTATAGCAGTAGAATATACCACGTCTCCTACAACACGATGACAGTTTCTATAGCAGTAGAATATACCACGTCTCATTCAACATGATGACAGTTTATATAGCAGTAGAATATACCATGTCTCCTACAACACGATGACAGTTTCCATACCACGTCTCCTACAACACGATGACAGTTTCTATAGCAGTAGAATATACCACGTCTCCTACAACACGATGACAGTTTCTATAGCAGTAGAATATACCACGTCTCCTACAACACGATGACAGTTTCTATAGCAGTAGAATGTACCACGTCTCCTACAACACGATGACAGTTTCTATAGCAGTAGAATATACCCCGTCTCCTACAACACGATGACAGTTTCTATAGCAGTAGAATATACCACGTCTCCTACAACACGATGACAGTTTGTATAGCAGTAGAATATACCACGTCTCCTACAACACGATGTCAGTTTCTATACCACGTCTTCTACAACACGATGACAGTTTCTATAGCAGTAGAATATACCACGTCTCATACAACACGATGACAGTTTCTATAGCAGTAGAATATACCACGTCTCCTACAACACGATGACAGTTTCTATACCAGTTTCTATACCACGTCTCATACAACACGATGACAGTTTCTATACCAGTAGAATATACCACGTCTCCTACAACACGATGACAGTTTCTATAGCAGTAGAATATACCACGTCTCCTACAACACGATGACAGTTTCTATACCACGTCTCGTACAACACGATGACAGTTTCTATACCAGTAGAATATACCACGTCTCCTACAACACGATGACAGTTTCTATAGCAGTAGAATATACCACGTCTCCTACAACACGATGACAGTTTCTATAGCAGTAGAATATACCACGTCTCCTACAACACGATGACAGTTTCTATAGCAGTAGAATATACCACGTCTCATTCAACATGATGACAGTTTCTATAGCAGTAGAATATACCACGTCTCCTACAACACGATGACAGTTTCCATACCACGTCTCCTACAACACGATGACAGTTTCTATAGCAGTAGAATATACCACGTCTCCTACAACACGATGACAGTTTCTATAGCAGTAGAATATACCACGTCTCCTACAACACGATGACAGTTTCTATAGCAGTAGAATGTACCACGTCTCCTACAACACGATGACAGTTTCTATAGCAGTAGAATATACCCCGTCTCCTACAACACGATGACAGTTTCTATAGCAGTAGAATATACCACGTCTCCTACAACACGATGACAGTTTGTATAGCAGTAGAATATACCACGTCTCCTACAACACGATGTCAGTTTCTATACCACGTCTCCTACAACACGATGACAGTTTCTATACCAGTAGAATATACCACGTCTCCTACAACACGATGACAGTTTCTATAAGCGGTAGAATATATCACGTCTCCTACAATACGATGACAGTTTCTATACCACGTCTCCGACAACACATTGACAGTTTCTATAGCAGTAGAATATACCACGTCTCCTACAACACGATGACAGTTTCTATACCACATCTCCTACAACACATTGTCCGTTTCTATAGCAGTAGAATATACCACTTCTCCTACAACACGATGACAGTTTCTATACCAGTAGAATATACCACGTCTCCTACAACACGATGACAGATTCTATAGCAATAGAATATACCACGTCTCCAACAACACGATGACAGTTTCAATAGCAGTTTATATACCATGTCTCCTACAACACGATGACAGTTACTATAGCAGTTTCTATACCACGTCTCCTACAACACGATGACAGTTTCTATAGCAGTAGAATATACCACGTCTCCTACAACACGATGACAGTTTCTATACCACGTCTCGTACAACACGATGACAGTTTCTATAGCAGTAGAATATACCACGTCTCCTACAACACGATGACAGTTTCTATAGCAGTAGAATATACCACGTCTCCTACAACACGATGACAGTTTCTATAGCAGTAGAATATACCACGTCTCCTACAACACGATGACAGTTTCTATAGCAGTAGAATATACCACGTCTCATTCAACATGATGACAGTTTCTATAGCAGTTTCTATACCACGTCTCCTACAACACGATGACAGTTTCTATACCAGTAGAATATACCACGTCTCCTACAACACGATGACAGTTTCTATAGCAGTAGAATATATCACGTCTCCTACAATACGATGACAGTTTCTATAACCACGTCTCCGACAACACATTGACAGTTTCTATAGCAGTAGAATATACCACGTCTCCTACAACACGATGACAGTTTCTATACCACATCTCCTACAACACATTGTCAGTTTCTATAGCAGTAGAATATACCACGTCTCCTACAACACGATGACAGTTTCTATACCAGTAGAATATACCACGTCTCCTACAACACGATGACAGATTCTATAGCAATAGAATATACCACGTCTCCAACAACACGATGACAGTTTCAATAGCAGTTTATATACCATGTCTCCTACAACACGATGACAGTTTCTATAGCAGTTTCTATACCACGTCTCCTACAACACGATGACAGTTTCTATAGCAGTAGAATATACCACGTCTCCTACAACACGATGACAGTTTCTATACCACGTCTCGCGTACAACACGATGACAGTTTCTATAGCAGTAGAATATACCACGTCTCCTACAACACGATGACAGTTTCTATAGCAGTAGAATATACCACGTCTCCTACAACACGATGACAGTTTCTATAGCAGTAGAATATACCACGTCTCCTACAACACGATGACAGTTTCTATAGCAGTAGAATATACCACGTCTCATTCAACATGATGACAGTTTCTATAGCAGTAGAATATACCACGTCTCCTACAACACGATGACAGTTTCCATACCACGTCTCCTACAACACGATGACAGTTTCTATAGCAGTAGAATATACCACGTCTCCTACAACACGATGACAGTTTCTATAGCAGTAGAATATACCACGTCTCCTACAACACGATGACAGTTTCTATAGCATTAGAATGTACCACGTCTCCTACAACACGATGACAGTTTCTATAGCAGTAGAATATACCCCGTCTCCTACAACACGATGACAGTTTCTATAGCAGTAGAATATACCACGTCTCCTACAACACGATGACAGTTTGTATAGCAGTAGAATATACCACGTCTCCTACAACACGATGTCAGTTTCTATACCACGTCTCCTACAACACGATGACAGTTTCTATACCAGTAGAATATACCACGTCTCCTACAACACGATGACAGTTTCTATTGCGGTAGAATATATCACGTCTCCTACAATACGATGACAGTTTCTATACCACGTCTCCGACAACACATTGACAGTTTCTATAGCAGTAGAATATACCACGTCTCCTACAACACGATGACAGTTTCTATACCACATCTCCTACAACACATTGTCAGTTTCTATAGCAGTAGAATATACCACGTCTCCTACAACACGATGACAGTTTCTATACCAGTAGAATATACCACGTCTCCTACAACACGATGACAGATTCTATAGCAATAGAATATACCACGTCTCCAACAACACGATGACAGTTTCAATAGCAGTTTATATACCATGTCTCCTACAACACGATGACAGTTTCTATAGCAGTTTCTATACCACGTCTCCTACAACACGATGACAGTTTCTATAGCAGTAGAATATACCACGTCTCCTACAACACGATGACAGTTTCTATACCACGTCTCGTACAACACGATGACAGTTTCTATAGCAGTAGAATATACCACGTCTCCTACAACACGATGACAGTTTCTATAGCAGTAGTATATACCACGTCTCCTACAACACGATGACAGTTTCTATAGCAGTAGAATATACCACGTCTCCTACAACACGATGACAGTTTCTATAGCAGTAGAATATACCACGCGTCTCATTCAACATGATGACAGTTTCTATAGCAGTTTCTATACCACGTCTCCTACAACACGATGACAGTTTCTATAGCAGTAGAATATACCACGTCTCCTACAACACGATGACAGTTTCTATACCACGTCCTCGTACAACACGATGACAGTTTCTATAGCAGTAGAATATACCACGTCTCCTACAACACGATGACAGTTTCTATAGCAGTAGAATATACCACGTCTCCTACAACACGATGACAGTTTCTATAGCAGTAGAATATACCACGTCTCCTACAACACGATGACAGTTTCTATAGCAGTAGAATATACCACGTCTCATTCAACATGATGACAGTTTATATAGCAGTAGAATATACCATGTCTCCTACAACACGATGACAGTTTCCATACCACGTCTCCTACAACACGATGACAGTTTCTATAGCAGTAGAATATACCACGTCTCCTACAACACGATGACAGTTTCTATAGCAGTAGAATATACCACGTCTCCTACAACACGATGACAGTTTCTATAGCAGTAGAATGTACCACGTCTCCTACAACACGATGACAGTTTCTATAGCAGTAGAATATACCCCGTCTCCTACAACACGATGACAGTTTCTATAGCAGTAGAATATACCACGTCTCCTACAACACGATGACAGTTTGTATAGCAGTAGAATATACCACGTCTCCTACAACACGATGTCAGTTTCTATACCACGTCTTCTACAACACGATGACAGTTTCTATAGCAGTAGAATATACCACGTCTCATACAACACGATGACAGTTTCTATAGCAGTAGAATATACCACGTCTCCTACAACACGATGACAGTTTCTATACCAGTTTCTATACCACGTCTCCTACAACACGATGACAGTTTCTATACCAGTAGAATATACCACGTCTCCTACAACACGATGACAGTTTCTATAGCAGTAGAATATACCACGTCTCCTACAACACGATGACAGTTTCTATACCACGTCTCGTACAACACGATGACAGTTTCTATACCAGTAGAATATACCACGTCTCCTACAACACGATGACAGTTTCTATAGCAGTAGAATATACCACGTCTCCTACAACACGATGACAGTTTCTATAGCAGTAGAATATACCACGTCTCCTACAACACGATGACAGTTTCTATAGCAGTAGAATATACCACGTCTCATTCAACATGATGACAGTTTCTATAGCAGTAGAATATACCACGTCTCCTACAACACGATGACAGTTTCCATACCACGTCTCCTACAACACGATGACAGTTTCTATAGCAGTAGAATATACCACGTCTCCTACAACACGATGACAGTTTCTATAGCAGTAGAATATACCACGTCTCCTACAACACGATGACAGTTTCTATAGCAGTAGAATGTACCACGTCTCCTACAACACGATGACAGTTTCTATAGCAGTAGAATATACCCCGTCTCCTACAACACGATGACAGTTTGTATAGCAGTAGAATATACCACGTCTCCTACAACACGATGTCAGTTTCTATACCACGTCTCCTACAACACGATGACAGTTTCTATACCAGTAGAATATACCACGTCTCCTACAACACGATGACAGTTTCTATAGCGGTAGAATATATCACGTCTCCTACAATACGATGACAGTTTCTATACCACGTCTCCGACAACACATTGACAGTTTCTATAGCAGTAGAATATACCACGTCTCCTACAACACGATGACAGTTTCTATACCACATCTCCTACAACACATTGTCAGTTTCTATAGCAGTAGAATATACCACTTCTCCTACAACACGATGACAGTTTCTATACCAGTAGAATATACCACGTCTCCTACAACACGATGACAGTTTCTATACCACATCTCCTACAACACATTGTCAGTTTCTATAGCAGTAGAATATACCACTTCTCCTACAACACGATGACAGTTTCTATACCAGTAGAATATACCACGTCTCCTACAACACGATGTCAGTTTCTATACCACGTCTCCTACAACACGATGACAGTTTCTATACCAGTAGAATATACCACGTCTCCTACAACACGATGACAGTTTCTATAGCGGTAGAATATATCACGTCTCCTACAATACGATGACAGTTTCTATACCACGTCTCCGACAACACATTGACAGTTTCTATAGCAGTAGAATATACCACGTCTCCTACAACACGATGACAGTTTCTATACCACATCTCCTACAACACATTGTCAGTTTCTATAGCAGTAGAATATACCACTTCTCCTACAACACGATGACAGTTTCTATACCAGTAGAATATACCACGTCTCCTACAACACGATGACAGATTCTATAGCAATAGAATATACCACGTCTCCAACAACACGATGACAGTTTCAATAGCAGTTTATATACCATGTCTCCTACAACACGATGACAGTTACTATAGCAGTTTCTATACCACGTCTCCTACAACACGATGACAGTTTCTATAGCAGTAGAATATACCACGTCTCCTACAACACGATGACAGTTTCTATACCACGTCTCGTACAACACGATGACAGTTTCTATAGCAGTAGAATATACCACGTCTCCTACAACACGATGACAGTTTCTATAGCAGTAGAATATACCACGTCTCCTACAACACGATGACAGTTTCTATAGCAGTAGAATATACCACGTCTCCTACAACACGATGACAGTTTCTATAGCAGTAGAATATACCACGTCTCATTCAACATGATGACAGTTTCTATAGCAGTTTCTATACCACGTCTCCTACAACACGATGACAGTTTCTATACCAGTAGAATATACCACGTCTCCTACAACACGATGACAGTTTCTATAGCAGTAGAATATATCACGTCTCCTACAATACGATGACAGTTTCTATACCACGTCTCCGACAACACATTGACAGTTTCTATAGCAGTAGAATATACCACGTCTCCTACAACACGATGACAGTTTCTATACCACATCTCCTACAACACATTGTCAGTTTCTATAGCAGTAGAATATACCACGTCTCCTACAACACGATGACAGTTTCTATACCAGTAGAATATACCACGTCTCCTACAACACGATGACAGATTCTATAGCAATAGAATATACCACGTCTCCAACAACACGATGACAGTTTCAATAGCAGTTTATATACCATGTCTCCTACAACACGATGACAGTTTCTATAGCAGTTTCTATACCACGTCTCCTACAACACGATGACAGTTTCTATAGCAGTAGAATATACCACGTCTCCTACAACACGATGACAGTTTCTATACCACGTCTCGTACAACACGATGACAGTTTCTATAGCAGTAGAATATACCACGTCTCCTACAACACGATGACAGTTTCTATAGCAGTAGAATATACCACGTCTCCTACAACACGATGACAGTTTCTATAGCAGTAGAATATACCACGTCTCCTACAACACGATGACAGTTTCTATAGCAGTAGAATATACCACGTCTCATTCAACATGATGACAGTTTCTATAGCAGTAGAATATACCACGTCTCCTACAACACGATGACAGTTTCCATACCACGTCTCCTACAACACGATGACAGTTTCTATAGCAGTAGAATATACCACGTCTCCTACAACACGATGACAGTTTCTATAGCAGTAGAATATACCACGTCTCCTACAACACGATGACAGTTTCTATAGCATTAGAATGTACCACGTCTCCTACAACACGATGACAGTTTCTATAGCAGTAGAATATACCCCGTCTCCTACAACACGATGACAGTTTCTATAGCAGTAGAATATACCACGTCTCCTACAACACGATGACAGTTTGTATAGCAGTAGAATATACCACGTCTCCTACAACACGATGTCAGTTTCTATACCACGTCTCCTACAACACGATGACAGTTTCTATACCAGTAGAATATACCACGTCTCCTACAACACGATGACAGTTTCTATAGCGGTAGAATATATCACGTCTCCTACAATACGATGACAGTTTCTATACCACGTCTCCGACAACACATTGACAGTTTCTATAGCAGTAGAATATACCACGTCTCCTACAACACGATGACAGTTTCTATACCACATCTCCTACAACACATTGTCAGTTTCTATAGCAGTAGAATATACCACGTCTCCTACAACACGATGACAGTTTCTATACCAGTAGAATATACCACGTCTCCTACAACACGATGACAGATTCTATAGCAATAGAATATACCACGTCTCCAACAACACGATGACAGTTTCAATAGCAGTTTATATACCATGTCTCCTACAACACGATGACAGTTTCTATAGCAGTAGAATATACCACGTCTCCTACAACACGATGACAGTTTCTATACCACGTCTCGTACAACACGATGACAGTTTCTATAGCAGTAGAATATACCACGTCTCCTACAACACGATGACAGTTTCTATAGCAGTAGAATATACCACGTCTCCTACAACACGATGACAGTTTCTATAGCAGTAGAATATACCACGTCTCCTACAACACGATGACAGTTTCTATAGCAGTAGAATATACCACGTCTCATTCAACATGATGACAGTTTCTATAGCAGTTTCTATACCACGTCTCCTACAACACGATGACAGTTTCTATAGCAGTAGAATATACCACGTCTTCTACAACACGATGACAGTTTCTATACCACGTCTCGTACAACACGATGACAGTTTCTATAGCAGTAGAATATACCACGTCTCCTACAACACGATGACAGTTTCTATAGCAGTAGAATATACCACGTCTCCTACAACACGATGACAGTTTCTATAGCAGTAGAATATACCACGTCTCCTACAACACGATGACAGTTTCTATAGCAGTAGAATATACCACGTCTCATTCAACATGATGACAGTTTCTATAGCAGTAGAATATACCACGTCTCCTACAACACGATGACAGTTTCCATACCACGTCTCCTACAACACGATGACAGTTTCTATAGCAGTAGAATATACCACGTCTCCTACAACACGATGACAGTTTCTATAGCAGTAGAATATACCACGTCTCCTACAACACGATGACAGTTTCTATAGCAGTAGAATGTACCACGTCTCCTACAACACGATGACAGTTTCTATAGCAGTAGAATATACCACGTCTCCTACAACACGATGACAGTTTGTATTGCAGTAGAATATACCACGTCTCCTACAACACGATGTCAGTTTCTATACCACGTCTCCTACAACACGATGACAGTTTCTATAGCAGTAGAATATACCACGTCTCATACAACACGATGACAGTTTCTATAGCAGTAGAATATACCACGTCTCCTACAACACGATGACAGTTTCTATACCAGTTTCTATACCACGACTCCTACAACACGATGACAGTTTCTATAGCAGTAGAATATATCACGTCTCCTACAATACGATGACAGTTTCTATACCACGTCTCCGACAACACATTGACAGTTTCTATAGCAGTAGAATATACCACGTCTCCTACAACACGATGACAGTTTCTATACCACATCTCCTACAACACATTGTCAGTTTCTATAGCAGTAGAATATACCACGTCTCCTACAACACGATGACAGTTTCTATACCAGTAGAATATACCACGTCTCCTACAACACGATGACAGATTCTATAGCAATAGAATATACCACGTCTCCAACAACACGATGACAGTTTCAATAGCAGTTTATATACCATGTCTCCTACAACACGATGACAGTTTCTATAGCAGTTTCTATACCACGTCTCCTACAACACGATGACAGTTTCTATAGCAGTAGAATATACCACGTCTCCTACAACACGATGACAGTTTCTATACCACGTCTCGTACAACACGATGACAGTTTCTATAGCAGTAGAATATACCACGTCTCCTACAACACGATGACAGTTTCTATAGCAGTAGAATATACCACGTCTCCTACAACACGATGACAGTTTCTATAGCAGTAGAATATACCACGTCTCCTACAACACGATGACAGTTTCTATAGCAGTAGAATATACCACGTCTCATTCAACATGATGACAGTTTCTATAGCAGTAGAATATACCACGTCTCCTACAACACGATGACAGTTTCCATACCACGTCTCCTACAACACGATGACAGTTTCTATAGCAGTAGAATATACCACGTCTCCTACAACACGATGACAGTTTCTATAGCAGTAGAATATACCACGTCTCCTACAACACGATGACAGTTTCTATAGCAGTAGAATATACCACGTCTCCTACAACACGATGACAGTTTGTATAGCAGTAGAATATACCACGTCTCCTACAACACGATGTCAGTTTCTATACCACGTCTCCTACAACACGATGACAGTTTCTATAGCAGTAGAATATACCACGTCTCCTACAACACGATGACAGTTTCTATACCAGTTTCTATACCACGTCTCCTACAACACGATGACAGTTTCTATACCACATCTCCTACAACACATTGTCAGTTTCTATAGCAGTAGAATATACCACGTCTCCTACAACACGATGACAGTTTCTATACCAGTAGAATATACCACGTCTCCTACAACACGATGACAGATTCTATAGCAATAGAATATACCACGTCTCCAACAACACGATGACAGTTTCAATAGCAGTTTATATACCATGTCTCCTACAACACGATGACAGTTTCTATAGCAGTAGAATATACCACGTCTCCTACAACACGATGACAGTTTCTATACCACGTCTCGTACAACACGATGACAGTTTCTATAGCAGTAGAATATACCACGTCTCCTACAACACGATGACAGTTTCTATAGCAGTAGAATATACCACGTCTCCTACAACACGATGACAGTTTCTATAGCAGTAGAATATACCACGTCTCCTACAACACGATGACAGTTTCTATAGCAGTAGAATATACCACGTCTCATTCAACATGATGACAGTTTCTATAGCAGTTTCTATACCACGTCTCCTACAACACGATGACAGTTTCTATAGCAGTAGAATATACCACGTCTCCTACAACACGATGACAGTTTCTATACCACGTCCTCGTACAACACGATGACAGTTTCTATACCAGTAGAATATACCACGTCTCCTACAACACGATGACAGTTTCTATAGCAGTAGAATATACCACGTCTCCTACAACACGATGACAGTTTCTATAGCAGTAGAATATACCACGTCTCCTACAACACGATGACAGTTTCTATAGCAGTAGAATATACCACGTCTCATTCAACATGATGACAGTTTCTATAGCAGTAGAATATACCACGTCTCCTACAACACGATGACAGTTTCCATACCACGTCTCCTACAACACGATGACAGTTTCTATAGCAGTAGAATATACCACGTCTCCTACAACACGATGACAGTTTCTATAGCAGTAGAATATACCACGTCTCCTACAACACGATGACAGTTTCTATAGCAGTAGAATGTACCACGTCTCCTACAACACGATGACAGTTTCTATAGCAGTAGAATATACCACGTCTCCTACAACACGATGACAGTTTGTATTGCAGTAGAATATACCACGTCTCCTACAACACGATGTCAGTTTCCGTCTCCTACAACACGATGACAGTTTGTATAGCAGTAGAATATACCACGTCTCATACAACACGATGACAGTTTCTATAGCAGTAGAATATACCACGTCTCCTACAACACGATGACAGTTTCTATACCAGTTTCTATACCACGACTCCTACAACACGATGACAGTTTCTATAGCGGTAGAATATATCACGTCTCCTACAATACGATGACAGTTTCTATACCACGTCTCCGACAACACATTGACAGTTTCTATAGCAGTAGAATATACCACGTCTCCTACAACACGATGACAGTTTCTATACCACATCTCCTACAACACATTGTCAGTTTCTATAGCAGTAGAATATACCACGTCTCCTACAACACGATGACAGTTTCTATACCAGTAGAATATACCACGTCTCCTACAACACGATGACAGATTCTATAGCAATAGAATATACCACGTCTCCAACAACACGATGACAGTTTCAATAGCAGTTTATATACCATGTCTCCTACAACACGATGACAGTTTCTATAGCAGTTTCTATACCACGTCTCCTACAACACGATGACAGTTTCTATAGCAGTAGAATATACCACGTCTCCTACAACACGATGACAGTTTCTATACCACGTCTCGACAACACGATGACAGTTTCTATAGCAGTAGAATATACCACGTCTCCTACAACACGATGACAGTTTCTATAGCAGTAGAATATACCACGTCTCCTACAACACGATGACAGTTTCTATAGCAGTAGAATATACCACGTCTCCTACAACACGATGACAGTTTCTATAGCAGTAGAATATACCACGTCTCCTACAACACGATGACAGTTTCTATAGCAGTAGAATGTACCACGTCTCCTACAACACGATGACAGTTTCTATAGCAGTAGAATATACCACGTCTCCTACAACACGATGACAGTTTGTATTGCAGTAGAATATACCACGTCTCCTACAACACGATGACAGTTTCTATACCACGTCTCCTACAACACGATGACAGTTTCTATAGCAGTAGAATATACCACGTCTCATACAACATGATGACAGTTTCTATAGCAGTAGCATATACCACGTCTCCTACAACACGATGACAGTTTCTATACCAGTTTCTATACCACGACTCCTACAACACGATGACAGTTTCTATAGCAGTAGAATATATCACGTCTCCTACAACACGATGACAGTTTCTATACCACGTCTCCGACAACACATTGACAGTTTCTATAGCAGTAGAATATACCACGTCTCCTACAACACGATGACAGTTTCTATACCACATCTCCTACAACACATTGTCAGTTTCTATAGCAGTAGAATATACCACGTCTCCTACAACACGATGACAGTTTCTATACCAGTAGAATATACCACGTCTCCTACAACACGATGACAGATTCTATAGCAATAGAATATACCACGTCTCCAACAACACGATGACAGTTTCAATAGCAGTTTATATACCATGTCTCCTACAACACGATGACAGTTTCTATAGCAGTTTCTATACCACGTCTCCTACAACACGATGACAGTTTCTATAGCAGTAGAATATACCACGTCTCCTACAACACGATGACAGTTTCTATACCACGTCTCGTACAACACGATGACAGTTTCTATAGCAGTAGAATATACCACGTCTCCTACAACACGATGACAGTTTCTATAGCAGTAGAATATACCACGTCTCCTACAACACGATGACAGTTTCTATAGCAGTAGAATATACCACGTCTCCTACAACACGATGACAGTTTCTATAGCAGTAGAATATACCACGTCTCATTCAACATGATGACAGTTTCTATAGCAGTAGAATATACCACGTCTCCTACAACACGATGACAGTTTCCATACCACGTCTCCTACAACACGATGACAGTTTCTATAGCAGTAGAATATACCACGTCTCCTACAACACGATGACAGTTTCTATAGCAGTAGAATATACCACGTCTCCTACAACACGATGACAGTTTCTATAGCAGTAGAATGTACCACGTCTCCTACAACACGATGACAGTTTCTATAGCAGTAGAATATACCCCGTCTCCTACAACACGATGTCAGTTTCTATACCACGTCTCCTACAACACGATGACAGTTTCTATAGCAGTAGAATATACCACGTCTCCTACAACACGATGACAGTTTCTATACCAGTTTCTATACCACGTCTCCTACAACACGATGACAGTTTCTATACCAGTAGAATATACCACGTCTCCTACAACACGATGACAGTTTCTATAGCAGTAGAATATATCACGTCTCCTACAATACGATGACAGTTTCTATACCACGTCTCCGACAACACATTGACAGTTTCTATAGCAGTAGAATATACCACGTCTCCTACAACACGATGACAGTTTCTATACCACATCTCCTACAACACATTGTCAGTTTCTATAGCAGTAGAATATACCACGTCTCCTACAACACGATGACAGTTTCTATACCAGTAGAATATACCACGTCTCCTACAACACGATGACAGATTCTATAGCAATAGAATATACCACGTCTCCAACAACACGATGACAGTTTCAATAGCAGTTTATATACCATGTCTCCTACAACACGATGACAGTTTCTATAGCAGTTTCTTACCCGTCTCTACAACACGATACAGTCTATAGCAGTAGAATATACCACGTCTCCTACAACACGATGACAGTTTCTATACCACGTCTCGTACAACACGATGACAGTTTCTATAGCAGTAGAATATACCACGTCTCCTACAACACTATGACAGTTTCTATAGCAGTAGAATATACCACGTCTCCTACAACACGATGACAGTTTCTATAGCAGTAGAATATACCACGTCTCCTACAACACGATGACAGTTTCTATAGCAGTAGAATATACCACGTCTCATTCAACATGATGACAGTTTCTATAGCAGTTTCTATACCACGTCTCCTACAACACGATGACAGTTTCTATACCAGTAGAATATACCACGTCTCCTACAACACGATGACAGTTTCTATAGCTTAACACGTCTCCTACAATACGATGACAGTTTCTATACCACGTCTCCGACAACACATTGACAGTTTCTATAGCAGTAGAATATACCACGTCTCCTACAACACGATGACAGTTTCTATACCACATCTCCTACACACTTGTCAGTTTCTATAGCAGTAGAATATACCACGTCTCCTACAACACGATGACAGTTTCTATACCAGTAGAATATACCACGTCTCCTACAACACGATGACAGTTTCTATAGCAGTAGAATATACCACGTCTCCAACAACACGATGACAGTTTCAATAGCAGTTTATATACCATGTCTCCTACAACACGATGACAGTTTCTATAGCAGTTTCTATACCACGTCTCCTACAACACGATGACAGTTTCTATAGCAGTAGAATATACCACGTCTCCTACAACACGATGACAGTTTCTATACCACGTCTCGTACAACACGATGACAGTTTCTATAGCAGTAGAATATACCACGTCTCCTACAACACGATGACAGTTTCTATAGCAGTAGAATATACCACGTCTCCTACAACACGATGACAGTTTCTATAGCAGTAGAATATACCACGTCTCCTACAACACGATGACAGTTTCTATAGCAGTAGAATATACCACGTCTCCTTCAACACGATGACAGTTTCTATAGCAGTAGAATATACCACGTCTCCTACAACACGATGACAGTTTCCATACCACGTCTCCTACAACACGATGACAGTTTCTATAGCAGTAGAATATACCACGTCTCCTACAACACGATGACAGTTTCTATAGCAGTAGAATATACCACGTCTCCTACAACACGATGACAGTTTCTATAGCATTAGAATGTACCACGTCTCCTACAACACGATGACAGTTTCTATAGCAGTAGAATATACCCCGTCTCCTACAACACGATGACAGTTTCTATAGCAGTAGAATATACCACGTCTCCTACAACACGATGACAGTTTGTATAGCAGTAGAATATACCACGTCTCCTACAACACGATGTCAGTTTCTATACCACGTCTCCTACAACACGATGACAGTTTCTATAGCGGTAGAATATATCACGTCTCCTACAATACGATGACAGTTTCTATACCACGTCTCCGACAACACATTGACAGTTTCTATAGCAGTAGAATATACCACGTCTCCTACAACACGATGACAGTTTCTATACCACATCTCCTACAACACATTGTCAGTTTCTATAGCAGTAGAATATACCACGTCTCCTACAAAACGATGACAGTTTCTATACCAGTAGAATATACCACGTCTCCTACAACACGATGACAGATTCTATAGCAATAGAATATACCACGTCTCCAACAACACGATGACAGTTTCAATAGCAGTTTATATACCATGTCTCCTACAACACGATGACAGTTTCTATAGCAGTAGAATATACCACGTCTCCTACAACACGATGACAGTTTCTATACCACGTCTCGTACAACACGATGACAGTTTCTATAGCAGTAGAATATACCACGTCTCCTACAACACGATGACAGTTTCTATAGCAGTAGAATATACCACGTCTCCTACAACATGATGACAGTTTCTATAGCAGTAGAATATACCACGTCTCCAACAACACGATGACAGTTTCTATAGCAGTAGATATACCACGTCTCCTTCAACACGATGACAGTTTCTATAGCAGTTTCTATACCACGTCTCCTACAACACGATGACAGTTTCTATAGCAGTAGAATATACCACGTCTCCTACAACACGATGACAGTTTCTATACCACGTCTCGTACAACACGATGACAGTTTCTATAGCAGTAGAATATGCCACGTCTCCTACAACACGATGACAGTTTCTATAGCAGTAGAATATACCACGTCTCCTACAACACGATGACAGTTTCTATAGCAGTAGAATATACCACGTCTCCTACAACACGATGACAGTTTCTATAGCAGTAGAATATACCACGTCTCATTCAACATGATGACAGTTTCTATAGCAGTAGAATATACCACGTCTCCTACAACACGATGACAGTTTCCATACCACGTCTCCTACAACACGATGACAGTTTCTATAGCAGTAGAATATACCACGTCTCCTACAACACGATGACAGTTTCTATAGCAGTAGAATATACCACGTCTCCTACAACACGATGACAGTTTCTATAGCAGTAGAATGTACCACGTCTCCTACAACACGATGACAGTTTCTATACCAGTAGCATATACCACGTCTCCTACAACACGATGACAGTTTGTATTGCAGTAGAATATACCACGCCCCGATGTCATCCGTCTCCTACAACACGATGACAGTTTCTATAGCAGTAGAATATACCACGTCTCATACAACACGATGACAGTTTCTATAGCAGTAGAATATACCACGTCTCCTACAACACGATGACAGTTTCTATACCAGTAGAATATACCACGTCTCCTACAACACGATGACAGTTTCTATAGCAGTAGAATATATCACGTCTCCTACAATACGATGACAGTTTCTATACCACGTCTCCGACAACACATTGACAGTTTCTATAGCAGTAGAATATACCACGTCTCCTACAACACGATGACAGTTTCTATACCACATCTCCTACAACACATTGTCAGTTTCTATAGCAGTAGAATATACCACGTCTCCTACAACACGATGACAGTTTCTATACCAGTAGAATATACCACGTCTCCTACAACACGATGACAGATTCTATAGCAATAGAATATACCACGTCTCCAACAACACGATGACAGTTTCAATAGCAGTTTATATACCATGTCTCCTACAACACGATGACAGTTTCTATAGCAGTTTCTATACCACGTCTCCTACAACACGATGACAGTTTCTATAGCAGTAGAATATACCACGTCTCCTACAACACGATGACAGTTTCTATACCACGTCTCGTACAACACGATGACAGTTTCTATAGCAGTAGAATATACCACGTCTCCTACAACACGATGACAGTTTCTATAGCAGTAGAATATACCACGTCTCCTACAACACGATGACAGTTTCTATAGCAGTAGAATATACCACGTCTCCTACAACACGATGACAGTTTCTATAGCAGTAGAATATACCACGTCTCATTCAACATGATGACAGTTTCTATAGCAGTAGAATATACCACGTCTCCTACAACACGATGACAGTTTCCATACCACGTCTCCTACAACACGATGACAGTTTCTATAGCAGTAGAATATACCACGTCTCCTACAACACGATGACAGTTTCTATAGCAGTAGAATATACCACGTCTCCTACAACACGATGACAGTTTCTATAGCAGTAGAATGTACCACGTCTCCTACAACACGATGACAGTTTCTATAGCAGTAGAATATACCCCGTCTCCTACAACACGATGACAGTTTCTATAGCAGTAGAATATACCACGTCTCCTACAACACGATGACAGTTTGTATAGCAGTAGAATATACCACGTCTCCTACAACACGATGTCAGTTTCTATACCACGTCTCCTACAACACGATGATAGTTTCTATAGCAGTAGAATATACCACGTCTCATACAACACGATGACAGTTTCTATAGCAGTAGAATATACCACGTCTCCTACAACACGATGACAGTTTCTATACCAGTTTCTATACCACGTCTCCTACAACACGATGACAGTTTCTATACCACGTCTCCTACAACACGATGACAGTTTCTATAGCAGTAGAATATACCACGACTCCTACAACACGATGACAGTTTCTATACCACGTCTCCTACAACACATTGACAGTTTCTACAGCAGTAGAATATACCACGTCTCCTACAACACGATGACAGTTTCTATAGCAGTAGAATATACCACGTCTCCTACAACACGATGACAGTTTCTATACCAGTAGAATATACCACGTCTCCTACAACACGATGACAGATTCTATAGCAATAGAATATACCACGTCTCCAACAACACGATGACAGTTTCAATAGCAGTTTATATACCATGTCTCCTACAACACGATGACAGTTTCTATAGCAGTTTCTATACCACGTCTCCTACAACACGATGACAGTTTCTATAGCAGTAGAATATACCACGTCTCCTACAACACGATGACAGTTTCTATACCACGTCTCGTACAACACGATGACAGTTTCTATAGCAGTAGAATATACCACGTCTCCTACAACACGATGACAGTTTCTATAGCAGTAGAATATACCACGTCTCCTACAACACGATGACAGTTTCTATAGCAGTAGAATATACCACGTCTCCTACAACACGATGACAGTTTCTATAGCAGTAGAATATACCACGTCTCATTCAACATGATGACAGTTTCTATAGCAGTAGAATATACCACGTCTCCTACAACACGATGACAGTTTCTATAGCAGTAGAATGTACCACGTCTCCTACAACACGATGACAGTTTCTATAGCAGTAGAATATACCACGTCTCCTACAACACGATGACAGTTTCTATATAGCAGTAGAATATACCACGTCTCCTACAACACGATGACAGTTTGTATAGCAGTAGAATATACCACGTCTCCTACAACACGATGTCAGTTTCTATACCACGTCTCCTACAACACGATGACAGTTTCTATAGCAGTAGAATATACCACGTCTCCTACAACACGATGACAGTTTCTATACCAGTTTCTATACCACGTCTCCTACAACACGATGACAGTTTCTATACCACGTCTCCTACAACACGATGACAGTTTCTATAGAAGTAGAATATACCACGTCTCCTACAACACGATGACAGTTTCTATAGCAGTAGAATATACCACGACTCCTACAACACGATGACAGTTTCTATACCACGTCTCCTACAACACATTGACAGTTTCTACAGCAGTAGAATATACCACGTCTCCTACAACACGATGACAGTTTCTATAGCAGTAGAATATACCACGTCTCCTACAACACGATGACAGTTTCTATACCACGTCTCCTACAACACATTGACAGTTTCTACAGCAGTAGAATATACCACGTCTCCTACAACACGATGACAGAAGTGATTAGATTGAACTTACCAAGGAGGCACTGAGCTGCTCAAAGTCAAACATCTCGTTCTCATACTGGTCAGCCAGCTCCTTTCCGAGTACGATGGCTTCCTCCCACATCTACACACACACACACACACACACACACACACACACACACACACACACACACACACACACACACACACACACACACACACACAGGATATGAGAGAACAGTAATTTATATCAGTCATTGTATTTAGCTGTAGACAGTCCTGCCTACTCCTCCCTCCTCTCCCATCTTCCCTCCCTCTCTCTCTCTCCCCCATCTCCTCCCCTCCTCCCTCCCCTCCCATCTTCCCTCCCTCTCTCTCTCTCCCCCATCTCATCCCCTCCTCCCATCTTCCCTCCCCCTCTCTCTCTCCCCCATCTCCTCCCCTCCTCCCTCCCCACCTTCAGAAGCATAGAGGAGGTCTTCATGACTAAACCCCCTGCGGTCCCTTGATCTGCTGAAGATGGGACAGACAGACATATTTCTCCAGATTGAGTCATCTGTGAATGTTCTGCTCCTCCTGTTTTTACAGAATGGCATCATGCAGGCACATGATCTACCCTGTCTGTCTGTCTGTCTGTCTGTCTGTCTGTCTGTCTGTCTGTCTGTCTGTCTGTCTGTCTGTCTGTCTGTCTGCCTGTCTGTCTGTCACTTATGGTGATACAGAGGTGGCAGGGGAGGAGGGGATGGAGAGAGGAGGATGTAATGGAGGGAGAGAAGATGGAAGGAGGGAGAGAGGAGGATGGAGGGAGGGAGGGAGAGGAGGATGGAGTGAGGGAGGAGAGAGGAGGATGGGAGGGAGAGAGGAGGATGGAGGGAGAGAGAGGAGGATGGGAGGGAGAGGATGTGGAGGGAGAGGAGGGAGGGAGAGAGGAGGATGGAGGGAGAGAGGAGGGAGAGAGAGAGGAGGATGGGAGGGAGAGAGGAGGACGGAGGGGGAGGAGGGAGAGAGAGGAGGATGGGAGGGAGGGAGAGGAGGGAGGGAGGGAGAGAGGAGGATGAGGGAGAGGAGGGAGAGAGAGGAGGATGGGAGGGAGAGGAGGGAGAGAGAGGAGGATGGGAGGGAGAGGAGGGAGGGAGAGAGGAGGATGGGAGGGAGAGGAGGGAGGGAGAGAGGAGGATGGAGGGAGAGGAGGGAGGGAGAGAGGAGGATTGATTGTAAAGAGGCAGGGAGGAGGGAGAGAGCGAGAGAAAGAGCGAAAAGGTCGTCCTCTGAGTGGGAGGGAATTCAGCAGCAATAGAGGGAGGCTTCCAGAGGAGAGACGGGATGTTTTTGCCGTCTCCATGTTGCCTCCCTGGACCGGCCGTTGAACAGGTCACAAAACAGGTCATCTGGAACACGCTGAATGAAAAGGTGCAGCTCACTAACTCTGTCAGCCTCTTTAGTCTCACCAGATCTACAATCTCTCTCTCCCTCTCACCACCCCCTCTCCCCCCCCCCCCCCCTCTAGGTACCTTGCCCCTGTGGAAGAAGTTGATGATCTCCTGGTAGAGCTGGTCCTTGAGTTGTCCTTGAGTAGAGGCCTGGTAACCGTCTCTCTGGGTCAGGTGGGCTGCACACGGCTCCTCAGACCACTGCAGGGACACAGATCATGTTACCTCTATAGAACAGACCCTGTAGATACAGATCATGTTACCTCTATACTACTATAGAACAGACCCTGTAGATACAGATCATGTTACCTCTATAGAACAGATCCTGTAGATACAGATCATGTACATTATAATATTAACAGTATTCTCTATCATCAGACTATCAGAATTAGATTCCTCAATACAGCTAAACATTGATCTACAGTGGGGAGGAGGAGAGGAGGGAGGAGGAGGAGAGGAGGAGGAGGAGGAGGGAGAGGAGGGAGGAGCAAAGGAAGAGAGGAGGGCGGAGGAGAGGAAAAGAGAGGAGGAGAGGAGGAGAGGAGGAGGAGGGAGGAGGAGAAGAGGAGGAGGAGGAGGAGAGGAAAAGAGAGGAGAGGAAAAGAGAGGAGGAGAGGAAAAGAGAGGAGGGGAGGAGGAGGAGGGGGAGGAAGAGAGGAGGAGAGGAGGAGGAGAAGAGAGAGGAGGAGAGGAGGGAAGAGGGCGGAGGAGAGAAGGAGAGGAGGAGGAGAGGAGGAGAGGAGGAGGAGGAGAGGAAGAGGAGGAGAGGAGGAGGAGAGGAGAGGAGGAGAGCAGGAGAGGAAGAGGAGAGGAGGAGAGGAGAGAGAGACATAACTTATGGAAAAGCTACATTAACACATCAGATAATGATTTATGCAGTGATAAAACCATATTATTCACCACACGTTGTGCTTCATTCTGTAAACAACAGGGAGATGGAAATATTTCTGCTGACCACACACTCCTCTCCTCCAGTCTCTCTAACCGCTCTAATAATTAACGTTGTGAGTGGCTGGACGAGGCCGGCTAACAGGCTAGATGCAGCGATCCTATTGGCTCCCTGGTCCCAGCCTCGGTAACCCCACTAAGGTCCTGTCACAACTGATTCATTGCCACGGTAACATAACTGACATTCCATGTTGTTGTTGAACAACAGAGAACGCAACGATCTCTAGGTAAAATCCAATTAGGTAGGACGTGCCGTCCCAAACGGCGCCCTATTCCCTATATAGTGCACTACTTTTAGCAATGGGCACTGGTAAAAAAAAGAAGTAGTGCACTATATAGGGAATAGGGCGCCATATGGGATGCAGACAATATTTCCATAGCAAAGCTGGCACGGTCTGTTGAAATGACGTGACGTCCACATTTACATAAACGGTACACTGCCCTGTGGAAGAAAAGCAATGGCTCGTCAATTTAACGGTGCTGTGGCTTAGAGACAGCCTCGGAATCCAAACGGAACCGTGCTATGGAACCGTGCTACAGAACCGTGCTAAGGAACCCGTGCTACGTTCCGTTGGTAATAGCAGGACAATGAAGTCTTGATCCTGTTTGGATTTGGAGATTAGCTTTTATAAGGACTTGGGCTTCCTACTGACCCCTTTACATGGAATCTATCACTTCCATGGTTAAATAAAGGTCGAACAGCCTAAATTAAAGGGATTATGCAGGACATGGTTATTATTGGCTGCAGCATAGCCTAGTGGTTAGAGTGTTGGACTAGTAACCGAAAGGTTGCAAGAACGAATCCCTGAGCTGACAAGGTACAAATCTGTCGTTCTGCCCCTGAACAAGGCAGTTAACCCACTGTTCCTAGGACGTCATTGTTAATAAGAATTTGTTCTTAACTGACTTACCTAGTAAAATAAAGGTAAAATAAAAAAATATTGATTCCATTACAGTTTGAGCAGCACTTCCGTGATTAAAGAGAGAAGAAACATTTACATTGCCATCGTCACCTAGGAGAGCTACTGAAACGACATCAATCACACTGATGCTGTAATGTACATGATGCTGACGCTGTAATGTACATGATGCTGACGCTGTAATGGACATGATGCTGATGCTGTAATGTACATGATGCTGACGCTGTAAAGGCTAGGGCTGTGTCTCAAATCACACCCTATTCCCTACGTAGTGCACTACTTTGACCAGGGCCCTTTGGCCAATGGCACCCTATTCCCTACGTAGTGCACTACTTTGACCAGGAACCATGGGCTGTCATTAGGGATACATTCTAAGAATGATAATTCTCCTACTACATTATTGTATCTATAACGTAATGAATGGCCCTGTAATAGAGTGACTGAAAACCATCTCTCACAGCCGAGTCAGAGTCACATTATCTATATTGGGGAACCATAGCGAGAGACCAGTCACATTACCTATATAGTGGAGCATAGAGAGACCAGATACATTATCTATATAGTGGACCATAGAGAGAGACCCGACACAGTATCTATATAGTGGAACCATAGAGAGACCAGACACATTATCTATATAGTGGAACCATAGAGAGAGACCAGTCACATTATCTATATAGTGGACCATAGAGAGACCAGACACATTATCTATATAGTGGAACCATAGAGAGAGACCAGTCACATTATTTATATAGTGGACCATAGAGAGAGACCAGACACATTATCTATATAGTGGAGCATAGAGAGACCAGATACATTATCTATATAGTGGACCATAGAGAGAGACCAGTCACATTATCTATATAGTAGAGCATAGAGAGACCAGACACATTATCTATATAGTGGACCATAGAGAGACCAGACACATTATCTATATAGTGGACCATAGAGAGAGACCAGACACAGTATCTATATAGTGGAGCATAGAGAGACCAGATACATTATCTATATAGTGGAACCATAGAGAGAGACCTGTCACATTATCTATATAGTAGACCATAGAGAGAGACCAGTCACATTATCTATATATTGGACCATAGAGACCAGACACATTATCTATATAGTGGACCATAGAGAGAGACCAGACACATTATCTATATAGTAGACCATAGAGAGAGACCAGACACATTATCTATACAGAGGCCCATTGAGAGAGACCAGACACATTATCTATATAGTGGACCATAGAGAACGACCAGACCCATTATAGAGAGACCAGACACATTCTCTATATAGTGGAACCATAGAGAGACCAGACACATTATCTATATAGTGGACCAGAGAGAGAGACCAGACACATTATCTATATAGTGGACCATAGAGAGACCAGATACATTATCTATATAGTGGACCATAGAGAGAGACCAGACACATTATCTATATAGTGGACCATAGAGAGACCAGATACATTATATATATAGAGGAACCATAGAGAGACCAGACACATTATCTGTATAGTGGACCACAGAGAGACCAGACACATTATCTATATAGTGGAACCATAGAGAGAGACCAGACACATTATCTATATAGTGGAGCATAGAGAGAGACCAGACACATTATCTATATAGTGGAGCATAGAGAGACCAGATACATTATCTATATAGTGGACCATAGAGAGAGACCAGTCACATTATCTATATAGTAGAGCATAGAGAGACCAGACACATTATCTATATAGTGGACCATAGAGAGACACCAGACACATTATCGATATAGTGGACCATAGAGAGACCAGATACACTATCTATATAGTGGACCATAGAGAGACCAGACACATTATCTATATAGTGGACCAAAGAGAGACCAGACACATCATCTATATAGTGGACCATAGAGAGAGACCAGACACATTATCTATATAGTGGAGCATAGAGAGACCAGATACATTATCTATATAGTGGAACCATAGAGAGAGACCTGTCACATTATCTATATAGTAGACCATAGAGAGAGACCAGTCACATTATCTATATATTGGACCATAGAGACCAGACACATTATCTATATAGTGGACCATAGAGAGAGACCAGACACATTATCTATATAGTGGACCATAGAGAAAGACCAGACCCATTATAGAGAGACCAGACACATTATCTATATAGTGGACCATAGACAGACACCAGACACATTATCTATATAGTGGACCAGAGAGAGAGACCAGACACATTATCTATATAGTGGAGCATAGAGAGACCAGATACATTATCTATATAGTGGAACCATAGAGAGAGACCTGTCACATTATCTATATAGTAGACCATAGAGAGAGACCAGTCACATTATCTATATATTGGACCATAGAGACCAGACACATTATCTATATAGTGGACCATAGAGAGAGACCAGACACATTATCTATATAGTGGACCATAGAGAAAGACCAGACCCATTATAGAGAGACCAGACACATTATCTATATAGTGGACCATAGACAGACACCAGACACATTATCTATATAGTGGACCAGAGAGAGAGACCAGACACATTATCTATATAGCGGACCATAGAGACCAGTCACATTATCTATATAGTGAACCATAGAGACCAGTCACATTATCTATATAGTGGACCATAGAGAGTGACCAGACACATTATCTATATAGTGGACCATAGAGAGACCAGAGACATTATATATATAGTGGAACAATAGAGAGACCAGACACATCATCTATATAGTGAACCATAGAGAGACCAGACACATTATCTATATAGTGGAACCATAGAGAGAGACCAGTCACATTATTTATATAGTGGACCATAGAGAGAGACCAGACACATTATCTATATAGTGGAGCATAGAGAGACCAGATACATTATCTATATAGTGGAACCATAGAGAGAGACCTGTCACAACATCTATATAGTGGCCCATAGAGAGAGACCTGTCATATTATCTATATAGTGGACCATAGATAGACCAGTCACATTATCTATATAGTGGACCATAGAGAGAGACCAGTCACATTATCTATATAGTGGACCATAGAGAGAGACCAGTCACATTCTCTATATAGTGGAACCAAAGAGAGACCAGACACATTATCTATATAGTGGAACCATAGAGAGACCAGACACATTATCTATATAGTGGACCAGAGAGAGAGACCAGACACATTATCTATATAGTGGACCATAGAGAGACCAGATACATTATCTATATAGTGGACCATAGAGAGAGACCAGACACATTATCTATATAGTGGACCATAGAGAGACCAGATACATTATATATATAGAGGAACCATAGAGAGACCAGACACATTATCTGTATAGTGGACCACAGAGAGACCAGACACATTATCTATATAGTGGAACCATAGAGAGAGACCAGACACATTATCTATATAGTGGAGCATAGAGAGAGACCAGACACATTATCTATATAGTGGAGCATAGAGAGACCAGATACATGATCTATATAGTGGACCATAGAGAGAGACCAGTCACATTATCTATATAGTAGAGCATAGAGAGACCAGACACATTATCTATATAGTGGACCATAGAGAGACACCAGACACATTATCGATATAGTGGACCATAGAGAGACCAGATACACTATCTATATAGTGGACCATAGAGAGACCAGACACATTATCTATATAGTGGACCAAAGAGAGACCAGACACATCATCTATATAGTGGACCATAGAGAGAGACCAGACACATTATCTATATAGTGGAGCATAGAGAGACCAGATACATTATCTATATAGTGGAACCATAGAGAGAGACCTGTCACATTATCTATATAGTAGACCATAGAGAGAGACCAGTCACATTATCTATATATTGGACCATAGAGACCAGACACATTATCTATATAGTGGACCATAGAGAGAGACCAGACACATTATCTATATAGTGGACCATAGAGAAAGACCAGACCCATTATAGAGAGACCAGACACATTATCTATATAGTGGACCATAGACAGACACCAGACACATTATCTATATAGTGGACCAGAGAGAGAGACCAGACACATTATCTATATAGTGGACCATAGAGACCAGTCACATTATCTATATAGTGAACCATAGAGACCAGTCACATTATCTATATAGTGGACCATAGAGAGTGACCAGACACATTATCTATATAGTGGACCATAGAGACCAGACACATCATCTATATAGTGGACCATAGAGAGACCAGAGACATTATATATATAGTGGAACAATAGAGAGACCAGACACATTATCTATATAGTGGAACCATAGAGAGAGATCAGTCACATTATTTATATAGTGGACCATAGAGAGAGACCAGACACATTATCTATATAGTGGACCATAGAGAGACCAGTCACATTATCTATATAGTGGACCATAGAGAGAGACCAGTCACATTATCTATATAGTGGACCATAGAGAGAGACCAGACACATTATCTATATAGTGGACCATAGAGAGAGACCAGACACATTATCTATATAGTGGAACCATAGAGAGAGACCAGAGACATTATCTATATAGTGGACCATAGAGAGACCAGACACATTATCTATATAGTGGACCATAGAGACCAGACACATTATCTATATAGTGGACCATAGAGAGACCAGACACATTATCTATATAGTGGACCATAGAGACCAGACACATCATCTATATAGTGGACCATAGAGAGACCAGACACATTATCTATATAGTGGAACCATAGAGAGAGACCAGACACATTATCTATATAGTGGAGCATAGAGAGAGACGAGACACATTATCTATATAGTGGACCATAGAGAGAGACCAGTCACATTATCTATATATTGGACCATAGAGACCAGACACATTATCTATATAGTGGAACCATAGAGAGAGACCAGTCAAATTATCTATATAGTGGACCATAGAGAGACCAGACACATTATCTATATAGTGGACCATAGAGAGACCAGACACATTATCTATATAGTGGACCATAGAGAGAGACCAGACACATTATCTATATAGTGGACCATAGAGAGACCAGACACATTATCTATATAGTGGACCATAGAGAGAGACCAGACACATTATCTATATACTGGAGCATAGAGAGACCAGACACATTATCTATATAGTGGACCATAGAGAGACCAGACACATTATCTATATAGTGGACCATAGAGAGAGACCAGACACATTATCTATATAGAGGACCATTGAGAGAGACCAGACACATTATCTATATAGTGGACCATAGAGAAAGACCAGACCCATTATAGAGAGACCAGACACATTATCTATATAGTGGACCATAGAGAGACACCAGACACATTATCTATATAGTGGACCAGAGAGAGAGACCAGACACATTATCTATATAGTGGACCATAGAGACCAGTCACATTATCTATATAGTGAACCATAGAGACCAGTCACATTATCTATATAGTGGACCATAGAGAGTGACCAGTCACATTATCTATATAGTGGACCATAGAGAGAGACCAGTCACATTATCTATATAGTGGACCATAGAGAGAGACCAGACACATTATCTATATAGTGGACCATAGAGAGAGACCAGACACATTATCTATATAGTGGACCATAGAGAGAGACCAGACACATTATCTATATAGTGGACCATAGAGAGAAACCTGTCACATTATCTATATAGTGGACCATAGAGAGAGACCAGACACATTATCTATATAGTGGAACCATAGAGAGAGACCAGAGACATCATCTATATAGTGAACCATAGAGAGACCAGACACATTATCTATATAGTGGAACCATAGAGAGAGACCAGACACATTATCTATATAGTGGACCATAGAGAGAGGCCAGCCACTTTATCTATATAGTGGACCATTGAGAGAGACCTGTGACATTATCTATATAGTGGACCATAGAGAGACAGGACATATTATCCATATAGTGGAACCATAGCGAGAGACCAGTCACATTACCTATATAGTGGTGCATAGAGAGACCAGATACATTATCTATATAGTGGACCATAGAGAGAGACCAGACACAGTATCTATATAGTGGAACCATAGAGAGACCAGACACATTATCTATATAGTGGAACCATAGAGAGAGACCAGTCACATTATCTATATAGTGGACCATAGAGAGACCAGACACATTATCTATATAGTGGAACCATAGAGAGAGACCAGTCACATTATTTATATAGTGGACCATAGAGAGAGACCAGACACATTATCTATATAGTGGAGCATAGAGAGACCAGATACATTATCTATATAGTGGAACCATAGAGAGAGACCTGTCACAATATCTATATAGTGGACCATAGAGAGACCAGTCACATTATCTATATAGTGGACCATAGAGAGAGACCAGACACATTATCTATATAGTGGGCCATAGAGAGAGACCAGACACATTATCTATATAGTGGACCATAGAGAGAAACCTGTCACATTATCTATATAGTGGACCATAGAGAGAGACCAGACACATTATCTATATAGTGGAACCATAGAGAGAGACCAGAGACATTATCTATATAGTGGACCATAGAGAGACCAGACACATTATCTATATAGTGGACCATAGAGACCAGACACATTATCTATATGGTGGACCATAGAGAGACCAGATACATTATATATAAAGTGGAACCATAGAGACCAGACACATCATCTATATAGTGAACCATAGAGAGACCAGTGACATTATCTATATAGTGGAACCATAGAGAGAGACCAGACACATTATCTATATAGTGGACCATAGAGAGAGGCCAGCCACTTTATCTATATAGTGGACCATTGAGAGAGACCTGTGACATTATCTATATAGTGGACCATAGAGAGACCAGACATATTATCCATATAGTGGAACCATAGCGAGAGACCAGTCACATTAGCTATATAGTGGAGCATAGAGAGACCAGATACATTATCTATATAGTGGACCATAGAGAGAGACCAGACACAGTATCTATATAGTGGAACCATAGAGAGACCAGACACATTATCTATATAGTGGAACCATAGAGAGAGACCAGTCACATTATCTATATAGTGGACCATAGAGAGACCAGACACATTATCTATATAGTGGAACCATAGAGAGAGACCAGTCACATTATTTATATAGTGGACCATAGAGAGAGACCAGACACATTATCTATATAGTGGAGCATAGAGAGACCAGATACATTATCTATATAGTGGAACCATAGAGAGAGACCTGTCACAATATCTATATAGTGGCCCATAGAGAGAGACCTGGCATATTATCTATATAGTGGACCATAGAGAGACCAGTCACATTATCTATATAGTGGACCATAGAGAGAGACCAGTCACATTATCTATATAGTGGAGCATAGAGAGAGACCAGTCACATTCTCTATATAGTGGAACCATAGAGAGACCAGACACATTATCTATATAGTGAACCATAGAGAGAGACCAGACAAATTATCTATATAGTGGACCATAGAGAGACCAGATACATTATATATATAGAGGAACCATAGAGAGACCAGACACATTATCTGTATAGTGGACCACAGAGAGACCAGACACATTATCTATATAGTGGAACCATAGAGAGAGACCAGTCACATTATCTATATAGTAGAGCATAGAGAGACCAGACACATTATCTATATAGTGGACCATAGAGAGACACCAGACACATTATCAATATAGTGGACCATAGAGAGACCAGATACACTATCTATATAGTGGACCATAGAGAGACCAGACACATTATCTATATAGTGGACCATAGAGAGACCAGACACATTATCTATATAGTGGACCATAGAGAGAGACCAGACACATTATCTATATAGTGGAGCATAGAGAGACCAGATACATTATCTATATAGTGGAACCATAGAGAGAGACCTGTCACATTATCTATATAGTATACCATAGAGAGAGACCAGTCACATTATCTATATATTGGACCATAGAGACCAGACACATTATCTATATAGTGGACCATAGAGAGAGACCAGACACATTATCTATATAGTAGACCATAGAGAGAGACCAGACACATTATCTATATAGAGGACCATTGAGAGAGACCAGACACATTATCTATATAGTGGACCATAGAGAGAGACCAGATACATTATCTATATAGTGGACCATAGAGAGAGACCAGTCACATTATCTATATAGTGGACCATAGAGAGAGACCAGACACATTATCTATATAGTGGAACCATAGAGAGAGACCAGAGACATTATCTATATAGTGGACCATAGAGAGACCAGACACATTATCTATATAGTGGACCATAGAGACCAGACACATCATCTATATAGTGGACCATAGAGAGACCAGAGACATTATCTATATAGTGGAACCATAGAGAGACCAGACACATCATCTATATAGTGAACCATAGAGAGACCAGACACATTATCTGTATAGTGGAACCATAGAGAGAGACCAGACACATTATCTATATAGTGGACCATAGAGAGACCAGAGACATTATCTATATAGTGGACCATAGAGAGACCAGAGACATTATCTGTATAGTGGAACCATAGAGACTAAAAACAGAAAGATAGTTGAGCTTCCTACAAACCAATTCATGACACAGCTTGAAGAAAGACTCTAACCTCCAGGCTCTGCTTTGGAAAAATCTATCACATTTTACAGTATAATAGCCTCCAGTTCTCTCTCTCTCTCTATTTCTGTCTCACTCTTTGCAACATTTGGGGAAAGCCCCAGCTGGTTTGAAATGGCAAAAAAACAAATAATAATAAATAATAATAAATAAATAAATATATATACATAATAATAAGAAGAAATGAGAATCTTCCTCATTGTGTCCCGTTGTCCCATAGAGATATATAGAGTTCGCAACATTGTATCTTTCCTATTATGGCGTCTGTGAGCACACGGGCAGCGTCATTGAGACCAATACAACATTGCAAGCTCTTTATACATTTCTGTGCGACAACGGAACACAATGAGTAAGTAGATAGAATATTGTTTTTTTTTAATGATTAAAAACACAATATTGATTTCTAAGTATAGCTTTGTAATGACCAACTACTCAGCTTGGAGTAGTTACAAGGTTTACTTCCCTGCTTTTCAGACGACCTGGCAACTGTACCGGGAGACTTTCAACAATTACGCTAAACTAACGATATGCTAACTTCTATAATCTCCAAACTGCCCGATGAGAAATAGAAATGGTATCCATGAATTTGTCTCTAGAAAAACAACCTACATCTGGAAATCTCTACACTATCCCTTTAATGTTTAACTTGTTACTTTTAGTATATAATACTGTACGTCACTATCACACACTAGTAACCATGGTAGAATAATACTGTACGTCACTATCACACACTAGTAACCATGGTAGAATAATACTGTATGTTAATATCACACACTAGTAACCATGGTAGAATAATACTGTACGTTAATATCACACACTAGTAACCATGGTAGAATAATACTGTACGTTAATATCACACACTAGTAACCACGGTAGAATAATACTGTACGTTAATATCACACACTAGTAACCATGGTAGAATAATACTGTACGTTAATATCACACACTAGTAACCATGGTAGAATATTACTGTACGTTAATATCACACACTAGTAACCATGGTAGAATAATACTGTACGTTAATATCACACACTAGAAACCATGGTAGAATATTACTGTACGTCACTATCACACACTAGTAACCATGGTAGAATAATACTGTACGTCACTATGACACACTAGTAACCATGGTAGAATAATACTGTAAGTTAATATCACACACTAGTAACCATGGTAGAATAATACTGTACGTTAATATCACACACTAGTAACCGTGGTAGAATAATACTGTACATCACTATGACACACTAGTAACCATGGTAGTATAATACTGTACGTCACTATCACACACTAGTAACCATGGTAGAATAATACTGTACGTCACTATCACACACCAGTAACCATGGTAGAATAATACTGTACGTCACTATCACACACTAGTAACCATGGTAGAATAATACTGTACGTCACTATCACACACTAGTAACCATGGCAGAATAATACTGTACGTTAATATCACACACTAGTAACCATGGTAGAATAATACTGTACGTCACTATCACACACCAGTAACCATGGTAGAATAATACTTTACGTCACTATGACACACTAGTAACCATGGTAGAATAATACTGTACATCACTATCACACACTAGTAACCATGGTAGAATAATACTGTACGTCACTATCACACACCAGTAACCATGGTAGAATAATACTGTACATCACTATCACACACTAGTAACCACGGTAGAATAATACTGTACGTCACTATCACACACTAGTAACCATGGCAGAATAATACTGTACGTTAATATCACACACTAGTAACCATGGTAGAATAATACTGTACATCACTATCACACACTAGTAACCATGGTAGAATAATACTGTAAGTTAATATCACACACTAGTAACCATGGTAGAATAATACTGTACGTTAATATCACACACTAGTAACCACGGTAGAATAATACTGTACGTTAATATCACACACTAGTAACCATGGTAGAATAATACTGTACGTTAATATCACACACTAGTAACCATGGTAGAATATTACTGTACGTTAATATCACACACTAGTAACCATGGTAGAATAATACTGTACGTTAATCACACACTAGAAACCATGGTAGAATATTACTGTACGTCACTATCAAACACTAGTAACCATGGTAGAATAATACTGTACGTCACTATGACACACTAGTAACCATGGTAGAATAATACTGTAAGTTAATATCACACACTAGTAACCATGGTAGAATAATACTGTACGTTAATATCACACACTAGTAACCATGGTAGAATAATACTGTACATCACTATCACACACTAGTAACCATGGTAGAATAATACTGTACGTCACTATCACACACTAGTAACCATGGTAGAATATTACTGTACGTTAATATCACACACTAGTAACCATGGTAGAATAATACTGTACGTCACTATGACACACTAGTAACCATGGTAGAATAATACTGTACGTTAATATCACACACCAGTAACCATGGTAGAATAATACTGTACGTCACTATCACACACTAGTAACCATGATAGAATAATACTGTACGTTAATATCACACACTAGTAACCATGGTAGAATAATACTGTACGTTAATATCACACACCAGTAACCATGGTAGAATAATACTGTACGTCACTATGACACACTAGTAACCATGGTAGAATAATACTGTACATCACTATCACACACTAGTAACCATGGTAGAATAATACTGTACGTCACTATCACACACCAGTAACCATGGTAGAATAATACTGTACATCACTATCACACACTAGTAACCACGGTAGAATAATACTGTACGTCACTATCACACACTAGTAACCATGGCAGAATAATACTGTACGTTAATATCACACACTAGTAACCATGGTAGAATAATACTGTACATCACTATCACACACTAGTAACCATTCACTATATATTTTACATCTTGGGGATGTCATTCGAAAACATAATGTTAAATTTCACTGCTATGCGGACGACACACAGCTGTACATTTCAATGAAACATGGTGAAGCCCCAAAATTGCCCTCGCTAGAAGCCTGTGTTTCAGACATAAAGAAGTGGATGGCTGCAAACTTTCTACTTTTAAACTCGGACAAAACAGAGATGCTTGTTCTAGGTCCCAAGAAACAAAGAGATCTTCTGTTGAATCTGACAATTAATCTGGATGGTTGTACAGTCGTCTCAAATAAAACTGTGAAGGACCTCGGCGTTACTCTGGACCCTGATCTCTCTTTTGAAGAACATATCAAGACTGTTTCAAGGACAGCTTTTTTCCATCTACGTAACATTGCAAAAATCAGAAATTTTCTGTCCAAAAATGACGCAGAAAAATTAATCCATGCTTTTGTTACTTCTAGGCTGGACTACTGCAATGCTCTACTTTCCGGCTACCCGGATAAAGCACTAAATAAACTTCAGTTAGTGCTAAATACGGCTGCTAGAATCCTGACTAGAACCAAAAAATTTGATCATATTACTCCAGTGTTAGCCTCCCTACACTGGCTTCCTGTTAAGGCAAGGGCTGATTTCAAGGTTTTACTGCTAACCTACAAAGCATTACATGGGCTTGCTCCTACCTATCTTTCCGATTTGGTCCTGCCGTACATACCTACACGTACGCTACGGTCACAAGACGCAGGCCTCCTAATTGTCCCTAGAATTTCTAAGCAAACGGCTGGAGGTAGGGCTTTCTCCTATAGAGCTCCATTTTTATGGAATGGTCTGCCTACCAATGTGAGAGACGCAGACTCAGTCTCAACCTTTAAGTCTTTACTGAAGACTTATCTCTTCAGTAGGTCCTATGATTAAGTATAGTCTGGCCCAGGAGTGTGAAGGTGAACGGAAAGGCTGGAGCAACGAACCGCCCTTGCTGTCTCTGCCTTGCCGGTTCCCCTCTTTCCACTGGGATTCTCTGCCTCTAACCCTTTTACAGAGGCTGAGTCACTGGCCTACTGGTGTTCTTCCATGCCGTCCATGGGAGGGGTGCGTCACTTGAGTGGGTTGAGTCACTGACGTGGTCTTCCTGTCTGGGTTGGCGCCCCCCCCTTGGGTTGTGCCATGGCGGAGATCGTTGTGGGCTATACTCGGCCTTGTCTTAGGACGGTAAGTTGGTGGTTGGAGACATCCCTCTAGTGGTGTGGGGGCTGTGCTTTGGCAAAGTGGGTGGGGTTATATCCTGCCTGTTTGGCCCTGTCCGGGGTATCATCGGATGGGGCCACAGTGTCTTCTGATCCCTCCTGTCTCAGCCTCCAGTATTTATGCTGCAGTAGTTTATGTGTCGGGGGCTAGGGTCAGTCTGTTACATCTGGAGTATTTCTCTTGTCTTATCCGGTGTCCTGTGTGTATTTAAATATGCTCTCTCTAATTCTCTCTTTCTCTCTTTCTGTCTTTCTCTCGGAGGACCTGAGCCCTAGGACCATGCCTCAGGACTACCTGGTATGATGACTCCTTGCTGTCCCCAGTCCACCTGGCCGTGCTGCTGCTCCAGTTTCAACTGTTCTGCCTGCGGCTATGGAACCCTGACCTGTTCACCGGACGTGCTTGTTGCACCCTCGACAACTACTATGATTATTATTATTTGACCATGCTGGTCATTTATGAACATTTTAACATTTTAACATTTTGACCATGTTCTGTTATAATATCCACCCTGCACAGCCAGAAGAGGACTGGCCACCCCTCATAGCCTGGTTCCTCTCTAGGTTTCTTCCTAGGTTTTTGGCCTTTCTAGGGAGTTTTTCCTAGGGAGTTTTTCCTAGCCACCGTGCTTCTTTCACATGCTTTGCTTGCTGTTTGGGGTTTTAGGCTGGGTTTCTGTACAGCACTTTGAGAATATCAGCTGATGTACGAAGGGCTATATAAAAATAAATTTGATTTGATTTGATTTGATGGTAGAATAATACTGTACGTCACTATCACACACCAGTAACCATGGTAGAATAATACTGTACATCACTATCACACACTAGTAACCACGGTAGAATAATACTGTACGTCACTATCACACACTAGTAACCATGGCAGAATAATACTGTACGTTAATATCACACACTAGTAACCATGGTAGAATAATACTGTACATCACTATCACACACTAGTAACCATGGTAGAATAATACTGTACGTCACTATCACACACTAGTAACCATGGCAGAATAATACTGTACATCCCTATCACACACTAGTAACCATGGTAGAATAATACTGTACGTTAATATCACACACTAGTAACCATGGTAGAATAATACTGTATGTTAATATCACACACTAGTAACCATGGTAGAATAATACTGTACATCACTATCACACACTAGTAACCATGGTAGAATAATACTGTACGTTAATATCACACACTAGTAACCATGGCAGAATAATACTGTACGTTAATATCACACACTAGTAACCATGGTAGAATAATACTGTACATCACTATCACACACTAGTAACCATGGTAGAATAATACTGTACGTCACTATCACACACTAGTAACCATGGCAGAATAATACTGTACATCACTATCACACACTAGTAACCATGGTGGAATAATACTGTATGTTAATATCACACACTAGTAACCATGGTAGAATAATACTGTACATCACTATCACACACTAGTAACCATGGTAGAATAATACTGTACGTTAATATCACACACTAGTAACCATGGTAGAATAATACTGTACGTCACTATCACACACTAGTAACCATGGTAGAATATTACTGTACATCACTATCACACACTAGTAACCATGGTAGAATAATACTGTATGTTAATATCACACACTAGTAACCATGGTAGAATAATACTGTACATCACTATCACACACTAGTAACCATGGTAGAATAATACTGTACGTTAATATCACACACTAGTAACCATGGTAGAATAATACTGTACATCACTATCACACACTAGTAACCATGGTAGAATAATACTGTACGTCACTATCACACACTAGTAACCATGGTAGAATTATACTGTACGTTAATATCACACACTAGTAACCATGGTAGAATAATACTGTACGTTAATATCACACACTAGTAACCATGGTAGAATAATACTGTACATCACTATCACACACTAGTAACCATGGTAGAATAATACTGTACGTTAATATCACACACTAGTAACCATGGTAGCAATAATACTGTACATCACTATCACACACTAGTAACCATGGTAGAATAATACTGTACGTCACTATCACACACTAGTAACCATGGTAGAATAATACTGCACGTCACTATCACACACTAGTAACCATGGTAGAATAATACTGTACGTTAATATCACACACTAGTAACCATGGTAGAATAATACTGTGCATCACTATCACACACTAGTAACCATGGTAGAATAATACTGTATATCACTATCACACACTAGTAACCATGGTAGAATAATACTGTATGTTAATATCACACACTAGTAACCATGGTAGAATAATACTGTACATCACTATCACACACTAGTAACCATGGTAGAATAATACTGTATATCACTATCACACACTAGTAACCATGGTAGAATAATACTGTAAGTTAATATCACACACTAGTAACCATGGTAGAATAATACTGTACGTTAATATCACACACTAGTAACCGTGGTAGAATAATACTGTACATCACTATCACACACTAGTAACCATGGTAGAATAATACTGTACGTTAATATCACACACTAGTAACCACGGTAGAATAATACTGTACGTTAATATCACACACTAGTAACCATGGTAGAATAATACTGTACGTTAATATCACACACTAGTAACCATGGTAGAATATTACTGCAATGCTAATATCACACACTAGTAACCATGGTAGAATAATACTGTACGTTACTATCACACACTAGAAACCATGGTAGAATATTACTGTACGTCACTATCACACACTAGTAACCATGGTAGAATTATACTGTACGTCACTATGACACACTAGTAACCATGGTAGAATAATACTGTAAGTTAATATCACACACTAGTAACCATGGTAGAATAATACTGTACGTTAATATCACACACTAGTAACCATGGTAGAATAATACTGTACATCACTATCACACACTAGTAACCATGGTAGAATAATACTGTACGTCACTATCACACACTAGTAACCATGGTAGAATATTACTGTACGTTAATATCACACACTAGTAACCATGGTAGAATAATACTGTACGTCACTATGACACACTAGTAACCATGGTAGAATAATACTGTACGTTAATATCACACACCAGTAACCATGGTAGAATAATACTGTACGTCACTATCACACACTAGTAACCATGATAGAATAATACTGTACGTTAATATCACACACTAGTAACCATGGTAGAATAATACTGTACGTCAATATCACACACCAGTAACCATGGTAGAATAATACTGTACGTCACTATGACACACTAGTAACCATGGTAGAATAATACTGTACATCAATATCACACACTAGTAACCATGGTAGAATAATACTGTACGTCACTATCACACACCAGTAACCATGGTAGAATAATACTGTACATCACTATCACACACTAGTAACCACGGTAGAATAATACTGTACGTCACTATCACACACTAGTAACCATGGCAGAATAATACTGTACGTTAATATCACACACTAGTAACCATGGTAGAATAATACTGTACGTCACTATCACACACTAGTAACCATGGTAGAATAATACTGTACGTCACTATGACACACTAGTAACCATGGTAGAATAATACTGTACATCACTATCACACACTAGTAACCATGGTAGAATAATACTGTACGTCACTATCACACACCAGTAACCATGGTAGAATAATACTGTACATCACTATCACACACTAGTAACCACGGTAGAATAATACTGTACGTCACTATCACACACTAGTAACCATGGCAGAATAATACTGTACGTTAATATCACACACTAGTAACCATGGTAGAATAATACTGTACATCACTATCACACACTAGTAACCATGGTAGAATAATACTGTACGTCACTATCACACACTAGTAACCATGGCAGAATAATACTGTACATCCCTATCACACACTAGTAACCATGGTAGAATAATACTGTACGTTAATATCACACACTAGTAACCATGGTAGAATAATACTGTATGTTAATATCACACACTAGTAACCATGGTAGAATAATACTGTACATCACTATCACACACTAGTAACCATGGTAGAATAATACTGTACGTTAATATCACACACTAGTAACCATGGCAGAATAATACTGTACGTTAATATCACACACTAGTAACCATGGTAGAATAATACTGTACATCACTATCACACACTAGTAACCATGGTAGAATAATACTGTACGTCACTATCACACACTAGTAACCATGGCAGAATAATACTGTACATCCCTATCACACACTAGTAACCATGGTGGAATAATACTGTATGTTAATATCACACACTAGTAACCATGGTAGAATAATACTGTACATCACTATCACACACTAGTAACCATGGTAGAATAATACTGTACGTTAATATCACACACTAGTAACCATGGTAGAATAATACTGTACGTCACTATCACACACTAGTAACCATGGTAGAATATTACTGTACATCACTATCACACACTAGTAACCATGGTAGAATAATACTGTATGTTAATATCACACACTAGTAACCATGGTAGAATAATACTGTACATCACTATCACACACTAGTAACCATGGTAGAATAATACTGTACGTTAATATCACACACTAGTAACCATGGTAGAATAATACTGTACATCACTATCACACACTAGTAACCATGGTAGAATAATACTGTACGTCACTATCACACACTAGTAACCATGGTAGAATTATACTGTATGTTAATATCACACACTAGTAACCATGGTAGAATAATACTGTACGTTAATATCACACACTAGTAACCATGGTAGAATAATACTGTACATCACTATCACACACTAGTAACCATGGTAGAATAATACTGTACGTTAATATCACACACTAGTAACCATGGTAGCAATAATACTGTACATCACTATCACACACTAGTAACCATGGTAGAATAATACTGTACGTCACTATCACACACTAGTAACCATGGTAGAATAATACTGCACGTCACTATAACACACCAGTAACCATGGTAGAATAATACTGTACGTTAATATCACACACTAGTAACCATGGTAGAATATTACTGTACGTTAATATCACACACTAGTAACCATGGTAGAATAATACTGTACGTTAATCACACACTAGAAACCATGGTAGAATATTACTGTACGTCACTATCAAACACTAGTAACCATGGTAGAATAATACTGTACGTCACTATGACACACTAGTAACCATGGTAGAATAATACTGTAAGTTAATATCACACACTAGTAACCATGGTAGAATAATACTGTACGTTAATATCACACACTAGTAACCATGGTAGAATAATACTGTACATCACTATCACACACTAGTAACCATGGTAGAATAATACTGTACGTCACTATCACACACTAGTAACCATGGTAGAATATTACTGTACGTTAATATCACACACTAGTAACCATGGTAGAATAATACTGTACGTCACTATGACACACTAGTAACCATGGTAGAATAATACTGTACGTTAATATCACACACCAGTAACCATGGTAGAATAATACTGTACGTCACTATCACACACTAGTAACCATGATAGAATAATACTGTACGTTAATATCACACACTAGTAACCATGGTAGAATAATACTGTACGTTAATATCACACACCAGTAACCATGGTAGAATAATACTGTACGTCACTATGACACACTAGTAACCATGGTAGAATAATACTGTACATCACTATCACACACTAGTAACCATGGTAGAATAATACTGTACGTCACTATCACACACCAGTAACCATGGTAGAATAATACTGTACATCACTATCACACACTAGTAACCACAGTAGAATAATACTGTACGTCACTATCACACACTAGTAACCATGGCAGAATAATACTGTACGTTAATATCACACACTAGTAACCATGGTAGAATAATACTGTACGTCACTATCACACACTAGTAACCATGGTAGAATAATACTGTACGTCACTATGACACACTAGTAACCATGGTAGAATAATACTGTACATCACTATCACACACTAGTAACCATGGTAGAATAATACTGTACGTCACTATCACACACCAGTAACCATGGTAGAATAATACTGTACATCACTATCACACACTAGTAACCACGGTAGAATAATACTGTACGTCACTATCACACACTAGTAACCATGGCAGAATAATACTGTACGTTAATATCACACACTAGTAACCATGGTAGAATAATACTGTACATCACTATCACACACTAGTAACCATGGTAGAATAATACTGTACGTCACTATCACACACTAGTAACCATGGCAGAATAATACTGTACATCCCTATCACACACTAGTAACCATGGTAGAATAATACTGTACGTTAATATCACACACTAGTAACCATGGTAGAATAATACTGTATGTTAATATCACACACTAGTAACCATGGTAGAATAATACTGTACATCACTATCACACACTAGTAACCATGGTAGAATAATACTGTACGTTAATATCACACACTAGTAACCATGGCAGAATAATACTGTACGTTAATATCACACACTAGTAACCATGGTAGAATAATACTGTACATCACTATCACACACTAGTAACCATGGTAGAATAATACTGTACGTCACTATCACACACTAGTAACCATGGCAGAATAATACTGTACATCCCTATCACACACTAGTAACCATGGTGGAATAATACTGTATGTTAATATCACACACTAGTAACCATGGTAGAATAATACTGTACATCACTATCACACACTAGTAACCATGGTAGAATAATACTGTACGTTAATATCACACACTAGTAACCATGGTAGAATAATACTGTACGTCACTATCACACACTAGTAACCATGGTAGAATATTACTGTACATCACTATCACACACTAGTAACCATGGTAGAATAATACTGTATGTTAATATCACACACTAGTAACCATGGTAGAATAATACTGTACATCACTATCACACACTAGTAACCATGGTAGAATAATACTGTACGTTAATATCACACACTAGTAACCATGGTAGAATAATACTGTACATCACTATCACACACTAGTAACCATGGTAGAATAATACTGTACGTCACTATCACACACTAGTAACCATGGTAGAATTATACTGTATGTTAATATCACACACTAGTAACCATGGTAGAATAATACTGTACGTTAATATCACACACTAGTAACCATGGTAGAATAATACTGTACATCACTATCACACACTAGTAACCATGGTAGAATAATACTGTACGTTAATATCACACACTAGTAACCATGGTAGCAATAATACTGTACATCACTATCACACACTAGTAACCATGGTAGAATAATACTGTACGTCACTATCACACACTAGTAACCATGGTAGAATAATACTGCACGTCACTATCACACACTAGTAACCATGGTAGAATAATACTGTACGTTAATATCACACACTAGTAACCATGGTAGAATAATACTGTGCATCACTATCACACACTAGTAACCATGGTAGAATAATACTGTATATCACTATCACACACTAGTAACCATGGTAGAATAATACTGTATGTTAATATCACACACTAGTAACCATGGTAGAATAATACTGTACATCACTATCACACACTAGTAACCATGGTAGAATAATACTGTACGTTAATATCACACACTAGTAACCATGGTAGAATAATACTGTATGTCACTATCACACACTAGTAACCATGGTAGAATATTACTGTACATCACTATCACACACTAGTAACCATGGTAGAATAATACTGTACGTTAATATCACACACTAGTAACCATGGTAGAATAATACTGTACGTTAATATCACACACTAGTAACCATGGTAGAATAATACTGTGCATCACTATCACACACTAGTAACCATGGTAGAATAATACTGTATATCACTATCACACACTAGTAACCATGGTAGAATAATACTGTACATCACTATCACACACTAGTAACCATGGTAGAATAATACTGTACGTCACTATCACACACTAGTAACCATGGTAGAATATTACTGTACGTTAATATCACACACTAGTAACCATGGTAGAATAATACTGTACGTCACTATGACACACTAGTAACCATGGTAGAATAATACTGTACGTTAATATCACACACCAGTAACCATGGTAGAATAATACTGTACGTCACTATCACACACTAGTAACCATGATAGAATAATACTGTACGTTAATATCACACACTAGTAACCATGGTAGAATAATACTGTACGTTAATATCACACACCAGTAACCATGGTAGAATAATACTGTACGTCACTATGACACACTAGTAACCATGGTAGAATAATACTGTACATCACTATCACACACTAGTAACCATGGTAGAATAATACTGTACGTCACTATCACACACCAGTAACCATGGTAGAATAATACTGTACATCACTATCACACACTAGTAACCACGGTAGAATAATACTGTACGTCACTATCACACACTAGTAACCATGGTAGAATAATACTGTATGTTAATATCACACACTAGTAACCATGGCAGAATAATACTGTACGTCACTATCACACACTACTAACCATGGTAGAATAATACTGTACGTTAATATCACACACTAGTAACCATGGTAGAATATTACTGTACGTTAATATCACACACTAGTAACCATGGTAGAATAATACTGTATGTCACTATCACACACTAGTAACCATGGTAGAATAATACTGTACGTTAATATCACACACTAGTAACCATGGTAGAATAATACTGTACATCAGTATCACACACTAGTAACCATGGTAGAATAATACTGTACGTCACTATCACACACTAGTAACCATGGTAGAATAATACTGTACGTCACTATCACACACTAGTAACCATGGTAGAATTATACTGTATGTTAATATCACACACTAGTAACCATGGTAGAATAATACTGTACGTTAATATCACACACTAGTAACCATGGTAGAATAATACTGTACATCACTATCACACACTAGTAACCATGGTAGAATAATACTGTACGTTAATATCACACACTAGTAACCATGGTAGCAATAATACTGTACATCACTATCACACACTAGTAACCATGGTAGAATAATACTGTACGTCACTATCACACACTAGTAACCATGGTAGAATAATACTGTACGTCACTATCACACACTAGTAACATGGTAGAATAATACTGTACGTTAATATCACACACTAGTAACCATGGTAGAATAATACTGTGCATCACTATCACACACTAGTAACCATGGTAGAATAATACTGTATATCACTATCACACACTAGTAACCATGGTAGAATAATACTGTATGTTAATATCACACACTAGTAACCATGGTAGAATAATACTGTACATCACTATCACACACTAGTAACCATGGTAGAATAATACTGTACGTTAATATCACACACTAGTAACCATGGTAGAATAATACTGTATGTCACTATCACACACTAGTAACCATGGTAGAATATTACTGTACATCACTATCACACACTAGTAACCATGGTAGAATAATACTGTACGTTAATATCACACACTAGTAACCATGGTAGAATAATACTGTACGTTAATATCACACACTAGTAACCATGGTAGAATAATACTGTGCATCACTATCACACACTAGTAACCATGGTAGAATAATACTGTATATCACTATCACACACTAGTAACCATGGTAGAATAATACTGTACGTCACTATCACACACTAGTAACCATGGTAGAATTATACTGTATGTTAATATCACACACTAGTAACCATGGTAGAATAATACTGTACGTTAACCTCTTGGGGCTAGGTGGGACGCTAGCGTGCCACCCGTGGTGCACTCCATCAACAGCAGGTGCATTTCAAGAGCGGCAAATTTGAATCCAAATAAATGTCAAAATTCAAATTTTTCAAAAATACAACTATGTTACACCATTTGAAAGATAAACATCTCCTTAATCTAACCACGTTTTACGATTTCAAAAAGGTTTTACGGCGAAAGCATAAATTTAGAGTATGTTAGGACAGTACATTTACAAGAGTTGTGTGTAATGTTTTGTCAAGTCAAAGACAGGGTCACCAAAACCATAAAACCAGCTAAAATGATACACTAACCTTTTACAATCTCCATCAGATGACACTCCTAGGACATTATGTTAGACAATGCATGCATTTTTAGTTCTATCAAGTTCATATTTATATACAAAAACAGCGTTTTACTATGGCATTGATGTTGAGGAAATCGTTCCCTCCAATAACCGGCAGTCAAGTCAGCGTCACAAATTAAATAATTAAAATTAGAAAACATTGGTAAAATATTATATTGTCATTTAAAGAATTATAGATTTACATCTTTTGAACGCAATCAACTTGCCAGATTTAAAAATAACCTTACTGGGAAATCACACTTTGCAATAATCTGAGCACTGTGCCCAGAAAAATACGCGTTGCGATACAGACTAGACGTCATGTTGGGGAGATCTAAAATCGAAAAATACTATGTAAATAATCCATTACCTTTGATTCTCTTCATCAGATGTCACTTCCAGGTATCACAGGTCCATAACGAATGTAGTTTTGTTCAAAAAAGCTCATCATTTATGTCCAAAATCTCCGTCTCGTTAGCACATGATGTAAGCCAGCCGGACTTCTCGTCATGAACGAGGGGAAAAAATATATTTCCGTTCGTTCAAACATGTCAAACGTTGTATAGCATAAATCATTAGGGCCTTTTTTAACCAGAACATGAATAATATTCAAGGTGGACGAATGCATAGCCTTTTATAACGTATTGGAACGAGGGTACCCAACATGAAGTAGCGCGCCAGGTGTCTAATGGGACATCACCGTTCCATGGCTCTTGTTCGGTCAGATCTCCCTCCAGAAGACTCAAAACACTTTGTAAAGGCTGGTGACATCTAGTGGAAGCAATAGGAAGTGCCAAAATATTCCTAAACCCCTGTGTTTTTCAATGGGATAGGTTTGAAGTCAATACAACACATCAGGTATCCACTTCCTGTCAGAAAATGTCTCAGGGTTTTGCCTGCCAAATGAGTTCTGTTATACTCACAGACACCATTCAAACAGTTTTGGAAACTTTAGAGTGTTTTCTATCCATATATAATAAGTATATGCATATTCTAGTTACTGGGTAGGATTAGTAACCAGATTAAATCGGGTACATTTTTTTTATCCAGACGTGCAAATGCTGCCCCCTAGACCCAACAGGTTAATATCACACACTAGTAACCATGGTAGAATAATACTGTACATCACTATCACACACTAGTAACCATGGTAGAATAATACTGTACGTTAATATCACACACTAGTAACCACGGTAGAATAATACTGTACGTTAATATCACACACTAGTAACCATGGTAGAATAATACTGTACGTTAATATCACACACTAGTAACCATGGTAGAATATTACTGTACGTTAATATCACACACTAGTAACCATGGTAGAATAATACTGTACGTTAATCACACACTAGAAACCATGGTAGAATATTACTGTACGTCACTATCACACACTAGTAACCATGGTAGAATAATACTGTACGTCACTATGACACACTAGTAACCATGGTAGAATAATACTGTAAGTTAATATCACACACTAGTAACCATGGTAGAATAATACTGTACGTTAATATCACACACTAGTAACCATGGTAGAATAATACTGTACATCACTATCACACACTAGTAACCATGGTAGAATAATACTGTACGTCACTATCACACACTAGTAACCATGGTAGAATATTACTGTACGTTAATATCACACACTAGTAACCATGGTAGAATAATACTGTACGTCACTATGACACACTAGTAACCATGGTAGAATAATACTGTACGCGTTAATATCACACACCAGTAACCATGGTAGAATAATACTGTACGTCACTATCACACACTAGTAACCATGATAGAATAATACTGTACGTTAATATCACACACTAGTAACCATGGTAGAATAATACTGTACGTTAATATCACACACCAGTAACCATGGTAGAATAATACTGTACGTCACTATGACACACTAGTAACCATGGTAGAATAATACTGTACATCACTATCACACACTAGTAACCATGGTAGAATAATACTGTACGTCACTATCACACACCAGTAACCATGGTAGAATAATACTGTACATCACTATCACACACTAGTAACCACGGTAGAATAATACTGTACGTCACTATCACACACTAGTAACCATGGCAGAATAATACTGTACGTTAATATCACACACTAGTAACCATGGTAGAATAATACTGTACGTCACTATCACACACTAGTAACCATGGTAGAATAATACTGTACGTCACTATGACACACTAGTAACCATGGTAGAATAATACTGTACATCACTATCACACACTAGTAACCATGGTAGAATAATACTGTACGTCACTATCACACACCAGTAACCATGGTAGAATAATACTGTACATCACTATCACACACTAGTAACCACGGTAGAATAATACTGTACGTCACTATCACACACTAGTAACCATGGCAGAATAATACTGTACGTTAATATCACACACTAGTAACCATGGTAGAATAATACTGTACATCACTATCACACACTAGTAACCATGGTAGAATAATACTGTACGTCACTATCACACACTAGTAACCATGGCAGAATAATACTGTACATCCCTATCACACACTAGTAACCATGGTAGAATAATACTGTACGTTAATATCACACACTAGTAACCATGGTAGAATAATACTGTATGTTAATATCACACACTAGTAACCATGGTAGAATAATACTGTACATCACTATCACACACTAGTAACCATGGTAGAATAATACTGTACGTTAATATCACACACTAGTAACCATGGCAGAATAATACTGTACGTTAATATCACACACTAGTAACCATGGTAGAATAATACTGTACATCACTATCACACACTAGTAACCATGGTAGAATAATACTGTACGTCACTATCACACACTAGTAACCATGGCAGAATAATACTGTACATCCCTATCACACACTAGTAACCATGGTGGAATAATACTGTATGTTAATATCACACACTAGTAACCATGGTAGAATAATACTGTACATCACTATCACACACTAGTAACCATGGTAGCATAATACTGTACGTTAATATCACACACTAGTAACCATGGTAGAATAATACTGTACGTCACTATCACACACTAGTAACCATGGTAGAATATTACTGTACATCACTATCACACACTAGTAACCATGGTAGAATAATACTGTATGTTAATATCACACACTAGTAACCATGGTAGAATAATACTGTACATCACTATCACACACTAGTAACCATGGTAGAATAATACTGTACGTTAATATCACACACTAGTAACCATGGTAGAATAATACTGTACATCACTATCACACACTAGTAACCATGGTAGAATAATACTGTACGTCACTATCACACACTAGTAACCATGGTAGAATTATACTGTATGTTAATATCACACACTAGTAACCATGGTAGAATAATACTGTACGTTAATATCACACACTAGTAACCATGGTAGAATAATACTGTACATCACTATCACACACTAGTAACCATGGTAGAATAATACTGTACGTTAATATCACACACTAGTAACCATGGTAGCAATAATACTGTACATCACTATCACACACTAGTAACCATGGTAGAATAATACTGTACGTCACTATCACACACTAGTAACCATGGTAGAATAATACTGCACGTCACTATCACACACTAGTAACCATGGTAGAATAATACTGTACGTTAATATCACACACTAGTAACCATGGTAGAATAATACTGTGCATCACTATCACACACTAGTAACCATGGTAGAATAATACTGTATATCACTATCACACACTAGTAACCATGGTAGAATAATACTGTATGTTAATATCACACACTAGTAACCATGGTAGAATAATACTGTACATCACTATCACACACTAGTAACCATGGTAGAATAATACTGTACGTTAATATCACACACTAGTAACCATGGTAGAATAATACTGTACGTCACTATCACACACTAGTAACCATGGTAGAATATTACTGTACATCACTATCACACACTAGTAACCATGGTAGAATAATACTGTACGTTAATATCACACACTAGTAACCATGGTAGAATAATACTGTACATCACTATCACACACTAGTAACCATGGTAGAATAATACTGTACGTCACTATCACACACTAGTAACCATGGTAGAATTATACTGTATGTTAATATCACACACTAGTAACCATGGTAGAATAATACTGTACATCACTATCACACACTAGTAACCATGGTAGAATAATACTGTACGTTAATATCACACACTAGTAACCATGGTAGAATAATACTGTACGTCACTATCACACACTAGTAACCATGGTAGAATATTACTGTACATCACTATCACACACTAGTAACCATGGTAGAATAATACTGTACGTTAATATCACACACTAGTAACCATGGTAGAATAATACTGTACATCACTATCACACACTAGTAACCATGGTAGAATAATACTGTACGTTAATATCACACACTAGTAACCATGGTAGAATAATACTGTACATCAGTATCACACACTAGTAACCATGGTAGAATAATACTGTACGTCACTATCACACACTAGTAACCATGGTAGAATAATACTGTACGTCACTATCACACACTAGTAACCATGGTAGAATTATACTGTATGTTAATATCACACACTAGTAACCATGGTAGAATAATACTGTACGTTAATATCACACACTAGTAACCATGGTAGAATAATACTGTACATCACTATCACACACTAGTAACCATGGTAGAATAATACTGTACGTTAATATCACACACTAGTAACCATGGTAGCAATAATACTGTACATCACTATCACACACTAGTAACCATGGTAGAATAATACTGTACGTCACTATCACACACTAGTAACCATGGTAGAATAATACTGTACGTCACTATCACACACTAGTAACATGGTAGAATAATACTGTACGTTAATATCACACACTAGTAACCATGGTAGAATAATACTGTGCATCACTATCACACACTAGTAACCATGGTAGAATAATACTGTATATCACTATCACACACTAGTAACCATGGTAGAATAATACTGTATGTTAATATCACACACTAGTAACCATGGTAGAATAATACTGTACATCACTATCACACACTAGTAACCATGGTAGAATAATACTGTACGTTAATATCACACACTAGTAACCATGGTAGAATAATACTGTATGTCACTATCACACACTAGTAACCATGGTAGAATATTACTGTACATCACTATCACACACTAGTAACCATGGTAGAATAATACTGTACCTTAATATCACACACTAGTAACCATGGTAGAATAATACTGTACCGTTAATATCACACACTAGTAACCATGGTAGAATAATACTGTGCATCACTATCACACACTAGTAACCATGGTAGAATAATACTGTATATCACTATCACACACTAGTAACCATGGTAGAATAATACTGTACGTCACTATCACACACTAGTAACCATGGTAGAATTATACTGTATGTTAATATCACACACTAGTAACCATGGTAGAATAATACTGTACGTTAATATCACACACTAGTAACCATGGTAGAATAATACTGTACATCACTATCACACACTAGTAACCATGGTAGAATAATACTGTATGTTAATATCACACACTAGTAACCATGGTAGAATAATACTGTACATCACTATCACACACTAGTAACCATGGTAGAATAATACTGTACGTCACTATCACACACTAGTAACCATGGTAGAATAATACTGTACGTCACTATCACACACTAGTAACCATGGTAGAATAATACTCTACGTTAATATCACACACTAGTAACCATGGTAGAATAATACTGTGCATCACTATCACACACTAGTAACCATGGTAGAATAATACTGTATATCACTATCACACACTAGTAACCATGGTAGAATAATACTGTATGTTAATATCACACACTAGTAACCATGGCAGAATAATACTGTACGTCACTATCACACACTACTAACCATGGTAGAATAATACTGTACGTTAATATCACACACTAGTAACCATGGTAGAATATTACTGTACGTTAATATCACACACTAGTAACCATGGTAGAATAATACTGTATGTCACTATCACACACTAGTAACCATGGTAGAATAATACTGTACGTTAATATCACACACTAGTAACCATGGTAGAATAATACTGTACATCAGTATCACACACTAGTAACCATGGTAGAATTATACTGTATGTTAATATCACACACTAGTAACCATGGTAGAATAATACTGTCGTTAATATCACACACTAGTAACCATGGTAGAATAATACTGTACATCACTATCACACACTAGTAACCATGGTAGAATAATACTGTATGCGTTAATATCACACACTAGTAACCATGGTAGCAATAATACTGTACATCACTATCACACACTAGTAACCATGGTAGAATAATACTGTACGTCACTATCACACACTAGTAACCATGGTAGAATAATACTGTACGTCACTATCACACACTAGTAACATGGTAGAATAATACTGTACGTTAATATCACACACTAGTAACCATGGTAGAATAATACTGTGCATCACTATCACACACTAGTAACCATGGTAGAATAATACTGTATATCACTATCACACACTAGTAACCATGGTAGAATAATACTGTATGTTAATATCACACACTAGTAACCATGGTAGAATAATACTGTACATCACTATCACACACTAGTAACCATGGTAGAATAATACTGTAATGCTAATATCACACACTAGTAACCATGGTAGAATAATACTGTATGTCACTATCACACACTAGTAACCATGGTAGAATATTACTGTACATCACTATCACACACTAGTAACCATGGTAGAATAATACTGTACATCACTATCAGACACTAGTAACCATGGTAGAATAAGTTATCTTCTTCTCTCTCTTTAGTATGTAGGCAGGGATGTCACTACTAGTGACAGAGTGACACTGAGAAGTTCAGTCATTGTCATAAAGAGGGGACAGAGGACAGGGGACAGAGGGAACAGGGGACAGAGGACAGGGGACAGAGGACAGGGGACAGAGGACAGGGGACACTGAGAAGTTCAGTCCTTGTCATAAAGAGGGGACAGGGGGGACAGAGGACAGGGGACAGGGCTCTTTTCCTCTCTTCTTTCTGCCATTCATTCTCTGCTCTGTAACAAGGTGAAAAAACCCTCCCACCCTCCAACTCTAACTTTCTCTCTTTCTCTGTCTCTCCTCCTATTATTTTCCTCCCCTCCTTTCTCTCGCTCTTTCTCCATTCCTCTCCTCCCCCTTTCTCTCCCTTTTCTCCTAGCTCTCCCTCTCCGGTCCTCTCTCTCCCTATCCCCTCTTCCTCCATCTCTCCACCCTCCTCTCTTCAGTCCCCTCTCTCTCTCTCCCCTCCTTTCTCTCTCTCCATTATTCTCCTCTCTTCAGTCCCCCTCTCTCTCTCTCTCTCTCTCTCCTCTCTCTCCATTCTTCTCCTCTCTTCAGTCCCCTTTCTCTCTCTCTCTCTCTCTCTCTCTCACTACCCTCCTTTCTCTCTCTCCATTCTTCTCCTATCTTCAGTCCCCTCTCTCTCTCTCTCTCTCCTCTCTCTCCATTCTTCTCCTCTCTTCAGTCCCCTTTCTCTCTCCATTCTTCTCCTCTCTCATCTCATCAGTCCTGTCCTCTCCTGACAGAGGGAGGATTAAAACACGGATGGACGTATCGCTGCTATCCAGATCCTGTTCCACAACACATTGATATTCACGGTTACACCTCTGCTACTGCAAGGTTAAGAGCCATCTATATGATTACAGCCTACTGGGGCTTTGTCCTCTACAACTGCTGCTATTCAACAGACTCTAAACCACACACGTTTCACACCATCAATTCATATAGAGAGACAGAGGAGGAGGGAGAGATAGAAGGAAAGAGAGGGAGAGAGATACACAGAGGAAGAGAGGGAGAGATACACAGAGGAAGAGAGGGAGAGATACACAAAGGAAGAGAGAGAGAGAGAGAGAGAGATACACAGAGGAAGAGAGAGCGAGAGAGAGAGAGATACACAGAGGAAGAGAGAGAGAGAGAGAGAGAGAGAGAGGGAGAGAGAGAGAGAGAGAGAGAGAGGGAGAGAGACACAGAGGAAGAGAGAGAGAGATACACAGAGGAAGAGAGATAGAGAGATACACAGAGGAAGAGAGAGAGAGAGAGAGAGAGAGAGAGGGAGAGAGACACAGAGGAAGAGAGAGAGAGAGATACACAGAGGAAGAGAGATCGAGAGATACACAGAGGAAGAGAGAGAGAGAGAGAGAGGGAGAGAGAGAGAGAGAGAAAGAGAGATACACAGAGGTAGAGCATGGTGTTTACAACGCCAGCATGGTGTGTGCAACGCCAGGGTTGTGGGTTCGATTCCCACGGGGTGCCAGTACAAAAAAAAAAAAATGTATGTATGAAATGTATGCATTCACTACTGTAAGTCGCTCAGGATAAGAGAGTCTGCTAAATGACTAAAATGTCGAAAGAGTGAGAGACAGAGAGAGAGAGAGAGAGAGAGAGAGAGAGAGAAATAGAGAGAGAGACAGAGAGAGAGAGAGAGAGAGAGAGAGAGAGAGAGATACACAGAGGGAGAGAGAGAGAGAGAGAGAGAGAGATACACAGAGGAAGAGAGAGAGAGAGAGAGAGAGAGAGAGAGAGAGATACACAGAGGGAGAGAGAGATACACAGAGGGAGAGAGAGATACACAGAGGAAGAGAGAGAGAGGGAGAGAGAAAGAGAGAGAGAGAGAGAGAGAGAGTGTCTGAGCTATGTGTGTGTCCTTCTGTGCATGTATATTGATGTGTGTGTGTGTGTGTGTGTGTGTGTGTGTGTGTGTGTGGAATACCTTGAGCAGCTTAGCGTGCAGCAACAGTGTGTAGGCAGCTTCAGTGTAGTTGTCACACTCCTTGTGGAGGTCACACAGCTTGTACAGGTACCTGTCCAGACAGAGGACACATGAGTCAACGGTACACACCTTGGTGGGCTTCAATATGACGTCGCCATGGTGACAACGGACAGAGACAAGTCAACTGTGTCTGGACTAGTCCCCTAGTCACTATATATGGAATCGGGTGGGTCCTGGTCAATAGTAGTGCACTATATATAGGGAATAGGGTGCTGGTCTATAGTAGTGCACTATATAGGGAATAGGCTGCTGGTCAATAGTAGTGCACTATATAGGGAATAGGGTGCTGGTCAATAGTAGTGCACTATATAGGGAATAGGGTGCTGGTCAATAGTAGTGCACTATATAGGGAATAGGGTGCTGGTCAATAGTAGTGCACTATATAGGGAATAGGGTGCTGGTCAATAGTAGTGCACTATATAGGGAATAGGGTGAGTCCTGGTCAATAGTAGTGCACTATATAGGGAATAGGGTGCTGTCAATAGTAGTGGGGCTGACTGACGGACCGCTGGGGCTGACTGACGGACCGCTGGGGCTGACTGATGGACTGCTAGGGCTGACTGACGGACAGAGGGACTGAGTACAAAAACACCTGGCCTTGACTTCACAGAGGGACTGAGGACAAAAACACCTGGCCTTGACTTCACAGAGGGACTGAGGACAAAAACACCTGGCCTTGACTTCACAGAGGGACTGAGGACAAAAACACCTGGCCTTGACTTCACAGAGGGACTGAGTACAAAAACACCTGGCCTTGACTTCACAGAGGGACTGAGTACAAAAACACCCGGCCTTGACTTCACAGAGGGACTGAGGACAAAAACACCTGGCCTTGACTTCACAGAGGGACTGAGTACAAACACACCCGGCCTTGACTTCACAGAGGGACTGAGGACAAAAACACCTGGCCTTGACTTCACAGAGGGACTGAGTACAAAAACACCTGGCCTTGACTTCACAGAGGGACTGAGTACAAACACACCTGGCCTTGACTTCACAGAGGGACTGAGTACAAAAACACCTGGCCTTGACTTCACAGAGGGACTGAGTACAAAAACACCTGGCCTTGACTTCACAGAGGGACTGAGTACAAAAGAACAACAGAAAAGTGTATTTGAGGAAAATGATGATGAAGAGCTCTTCCTACCTGATGTACATCTCTTCTCTCTCTATCTCCTTGTAGAAGTTCTGAGGATGAAAACATTGAAATAGTTTAACAAAACTGAAATGCTTTAAGTACTAAAGTGAAATAGCGACAACAAATCGCAACAATACCAAACATGAATGTTATGCAGCTGGTGTTTAAATCTCAAATGTCTTTCCAACAGTTGGAAAGTAAACTGTCAGTCACAATAAGACAGGTAACTCTAAGCTAGGCATCGCAGCAGGACGCAGCCAGACATCTGTCCACAACGGAACAGGACAGAACAGTGTGTGTCTCTCCTACCAGCACGTTGACAGTGCAGCTCATTCGGTTCTCCTTGTTCTCATCGTGCATGATAGTCCTGTAGTCCAGGAGTCTCTCCAACAGACGAACCACCAGGCTTACAAAGTTCTCCCCACTCTTAGACAGGTACTTGTGTTTCCTGCAGTGTTCCAACAGACTGGGGAGAGAGGTGAGGGAGAGAGAGGGGAGAGAGAGAGGAGGGAGAGAGAGGGGAGAGAGGTGAGGGAGAGAGGGGAGAGGGAGAGAGGGGAGGGAGAGAGGGGAGAGGGAGAGAGGGGAGGGAGAGAGGGCGAGAGAAAGGGGAGAGGGAGAGAGGTGAGGAAGAGAGGTGAGGGAGAGAGGTGAGGAAGAGAGGTGAGGGAGAGGGGAGAAAGGAGGGAGAGGGGAGAGGAAGAGAGATGAGGGGGAGAGAGGGGGGGAGGGAGATAGGTGAGGGGGAGAGAGGTGAGTGGGAGAAAGGGGGGGAGGGGGGAGGGAGAGAGGTGAGGGGGAGAGAGGGGAGAGGGGAGAAAGGAGGGAGAGGGGAGAGGGAGAGAGGTGAGGGGGAGAGAGGGGGGAGGGAGATAGGTGAGGGGGAGAGAGGTGAGTGGGAGAGAGGGGGGGAGGGGGAGGGAGAGAGGTGAGGGGGAGAGAGGGGGGGAGGGAGAGAGGGGAGAGAGAGGGGAGAAAGATAAGATAATTACAAAAAGATAATTACTTGACACATTGGAAAGAATTAACAAAAAAACTAAGCAAACTATAAAGTTATTTGGCCCTAAACAGAGAGTAAATAGTGGCAGAATACCTGACCAATGTGACTGACCCAAACTTAAGGAAAGCTTTGACTATGTACAGACCCAGTTAGCAAAACCTTGCTATTGAGAAAGGCCACCGTAGGCAGACCTGGCTCCCAAGAGAAGACAGGCTCTGTCACACTGACCTTCATTTACTGTCAGAGACAAGAGAAGCCTGGCTCTCAAGAGAAGACAGGCTATGTGCACACTGCCCACAAAATGAGGTGGAAGCTGAGCTGCACTTCCTAACCTCCTGCCCAATGTATGACCATATTAGAGACACATATTTCCCTCAGATCACACAGAGCCACAAAGAATTTGAAAACAAATCAATCATTAATAAACTTCCATATCTGTTTGTGACCCGTTGCCATGAGAAAAGGGCAACCAGTGTAGCACAAACATCATTGTAATTACAACCTATATATATCTGTTTTATTTATTTGACCTATACTGGCACATTGTTACAACACTGTACATAGCCAATAATATAACATTTAAAATGTCTATATTCTTTTAAAACTTTTGTGAGTGTAATGTTTACTAATGTTTCCCCTGTTCATTTCCCTTTTGTTTATTATCTATTTCACTTGCTTTGGCAACCTAAACATATGTTTCCCATGTCAATAAAGCCATTAAATTAAATTGAGAGAGAGATGAGGAGAGAGGACAGACAGACAGACAGACAGACAGACAGACAGACAGACAGACAGACAGACAGACAGACAGACAGACAGACAGACAGACAGACAGACAGACAGACAGCATCACTCACATCTTGTGGAAGAGGACTTTGTACTGCTCGTCTCCTCTGCCTCCCTCCACCTCGTGATCCAGTTTGGTGATGATCTCATTCTCAAACTGCAATTAGAAAGCAGCCATTCATAATCAGCACAGCTCATTTTTCTATTCATTAGTCTCTATCCTCTCTCACTCTTTCTGCCTCCCTCGCTCTCTCTTTCCAACACTCTCTCTCCTCTTTCCCTCTCTCTCTCTTTCCCCCCAGTCTATCCCTCTCTTTCCCACCATCTCTCTCCTCCCCCCATCTCTTCTCTCTCTCCTGGTTGAGAGGACCTCTCCTCTTGGTTTAATCACCTCTCTTTCCCACCATCTCTCTCCTCCCCCGTCTCTTCTCTCTCTCCTGGATGAGAGGACCTCTCCTCTTGGTTTAATCACCTCTCTTTCCCCCCAGTCTATCCCTCTCTTTCCCACCATCTCTCTCCTCCCCCACATCTCTTCTCTCTCTCCTGGTTGAGAGGACCTCTCCTCTTGGTTTAATCACCTCTCTTTCCCACCATCTCTCTCCTCCCCCCGTCTCTTCTCTCTTTCCTGGATGAGAGGACCTCTCCTCTTGGTTTAATCACCTCTCTTTCAGCCTGGTGGACTGTGAGCTCATATTAAATCACTTCATTATCAGTCTGATGACTCTCACTAACTTCTCTTTATCTGCCTGTGATTGGCTATGGCTGAGCAGGGAGCCAGAGGAGCAAGGCCATGACAGGAAGACACATTCTCTAATACGCTCTCTTTTCCTCTCTCTCTTTTCCTCTCTCTTTTCCTCTCTCTCTCTTTTCCTCTCGCTCTTTTACTCCCTTCTTCCCTCTCTCTCTCTTTTCCTCTCTCTCTTTTCCTCTCTCTCTTTTCCTCCCATCTTCCCAGCTGAGCAGGGAGCATGCCAACAGCAGAAAGCATCTCCTCTTGTTCCCTTATTCCCTCTCTCTCTCCTTCTTCTTCTTCTTCCCAGAAAGACGACAGAAGGAAGGTAAGCCGGCACATCCATTTATAGTGGTTCGTTTGCTCCAACGTGGACTGCCTGCTTGATGTGCTGCTGCTGCTGTGTCAGTCAGGAGAGACGGCTCGCTCTGGAGGAAGAGAGGCAACTCTCTCTCTCTCTGCTAAGTTTTACACTGCAGACTAGAAAGCCATTTGTATATGTCCCAAATGGCTCCCTATTCCCTATATAGTGCACTACAGGTCCTGGTCAAAAGTAGTACACTATTATTCCATATAGGGCCTGGTCAGAAGTAGTGCACTACTACCCTAGAGGTCCTGATCTAATGTAGTGCACTATATAGGGAATATGGTGCCATTTGGGATGCAAAAAAGTGAAATTGATCCTATTTCACTGTAGAGGGGATATAAGAGGATGTAGTCATTCCCAAAGAGTCACGTCCTGACTGCCTGACACTAACTTTATTACCAGGGCTCCCCTTCACTCCCAAATCTAACAGACTGACTGTTCCAACTGGCACCCTATTCCCTTTATAGTGCACTACTCCCTATAGGGCCTGGTCTAAAGTAGTGCACTACTCCCTATAGAGCCTGGTCAAACGTAGTGCACTACTCCCTATAGGGCCTGATCAAAAGTAGTGCACTACTCCCTATAGGCCCTGGTCAAAAGTAGTGCACTACTCCCTATAGGGCCTGGTCAAAAGTAGTGCACTATAAAGGGAATAGTGTGCCAGTGGAGACAACATGTACTTCTACACTGGCTAGGAGGATTTGGGAGACAGCCTGTACTTCTACACTGACTGGGAGGATTTGGGAGACAGCCTGTACTTCTACACTGACTGGGAGGATTTGGGAGACAGCCTGTACTTCTACACTGACTGGGAGGATTTGGGAGACAGCCTGTACTTCTACACTGACTGGGAGGATTTGGGAGACAGCCTGTACTTCTACACTGACTGGGAGGATTTGGGAGACAGCCTGTACTTCTACACTGACTGGGAGGATTTGGGAGACAGCCTGTACTTCTACACTGACTGGGAGGATTTGGGAGACAGCCTGTACTTCTACACTGACTGGGAGGATTTGGGAGACAGCCTGTACTTCTACACTGACTGGGAGGATTTGGGAGACAGCCTGTACTTCTACACTGACTGGGAGGATTTGGGAGACAGCCACAGGACAGGCCTCTGCTTCAGTACAACTTCAAAATGGCATCAATGGAAGAGGAAGTCAAAGCAGATACAGTACAGATAATTCTGCAGGAGACTGGGTTAGACTTGGAACGTAATACCAACGAAACAAACAGTCACCTACAAGCTACATGAACAAACACATGTTTCTGAAGTCTAGCCTGTGGATATACACATGGACATACTGTTCTGTAGCAGACAAGAGACTTAGACATTTGATTGGTGGAACACCACATGTGACCAATGGGATATCACTAAGGTGAAGAGGGGGTGAAATTTGGAAGACGGCATAATATGAAGTCCTCTTCCTGTCACCTGGTCGTAATAAGGGCAGTACATGGGCTTGACAACGCTACATTAAAACTACATTATGAGTCAATTCATAGCTGGAAACATTTACCCACATTACATTTGTCTCCAGGGAGGCTAAGGTTTTAGAGTTTTTACCACTCGTCCTTGACGCTGTGCTTCTGCTTGCTCTTTGGGGTCAACGTGGGGTTATTGTAAACCCTTCTTGTTGAAACTAATGATTTATCAATCCATCTGATTGATTGGTAGATCTGACTGATTGATTAATATACTGACTGACTGACTGATTGATTGACTGGCTGACTGATTGACCGGCTGATTGACCGGCTGATTGACTGGCTGATTGACCGGCTGATTGACCGGCTGATTGACCGGCTGATTGATCGACAGACTGGCTGACTGACTGATACAGACCCGTTGGAAGCTGCATGTGAAGTGGAATTCACACTGCATCATGTCGAAGAAGATGGGGATGGTAGCTTTCCTCAGCTCTATCTCTGGGACCAGAGTCATCTCTAGGATGGGACCCACCATCTCTGGGATGAACTTGATCTTGTGTGGACCTGGGGAGAGATAAAACTTCATCAAATATCTTAGCTCCTGCAGAGGCGGCAGGTAGCCTAGTGGTTAGAGCGTTGGGCCAACCGAAAGGTTGCTGGATCGAATCCCTGAGCTGACAAGGTACAAAAATCTGTCGTTCTGCCCCTGAACAAGGCAGTTAACCCACTGTTCCCCGGTAGGCCGTCATTGTAAATAAGAATTTGTTCTTAACTGACTTGCCTAGTTAAATAAAGGTTAAATAATAAAACACAAATGGCTAGAGCATGGCACTTCAAGGCCATGATAATGGGTTGAATTCCCAGGACCACCCATACATTTTTACATTTACATTTTAGTCATTTAGCAGATGCTCTTATCCAGAGCGACTTACAGTAGTGAATGCCTACATTTCATAAATGTTTTTCTCCGTACTGGTCCCCCGTGGGAATCGAACCCACAACCCTGGCGTTGCAAACACCATGCTCTACCAACTGAACCACACGGGACCACATACATACATTTAACAGAATAATTCTGCACTTTGGATAAAACAGTCTGCTAAATGGCATATATTATTATAGAATTACTGTGGGGAACCTATGGATGGATAAGATATGAAGACATAGATGAGGAAATAATGAATTGACTGATGAACAAACGGTCAATAGATGACAGTACAGTACATTTAAAGGGAACAGGCGATAGATAAAGCCCGAATACAAAGCGTGGTTCCTCTGTAACTCAAGTTGGTTGAGTACGGCGGTACTTACAACGCCAGGACCGTGGGATCCCCCCCCTCCGTTACCAAAATATACGGCACGCACTACTGGACAAAAATAGTCTGCTAAACGGCATATTTTATTATTATGATAGATGACTGAAGAGATAAATAAATCAAGGGACTAATAATTATTGGTGATCAATATGCTCATTGATCTTGTGTGGATCCTGTGACTAATAGAAACACACGACTGTGTGGATGAAGAAATCATTACATGAATATAACTAATATTGATAATAGATTGATGTTTGTAAGACCTGGGGACACATTAATACACGGATGATGAAATAATTAAAGACAATAACTAAAGGACTGGCAGTTCCTGGCGAGATACATAGATAATACAGAAATACATGAATGAAGAAAAAGTTCAATAAATCAACTAATAGTATTGATAAACGATTCCTGGGGAGATGCTACAGTAGGTTAAAATGTCTTGGTGTAAACCACTGGAGGAAACTTCTATCGAGGGGCCCCCCAAGGCATAAACATGTATTTGCCGAGTCCAAAGTACACAGGTTTTAATCTGGCTCCCACGTTCCTCCAGTTTCTTTTCAGTGTTCATCAGCGTTTTGCTGACATTCAGAAGATGAGAGGTGATTTTCCTGAGAAGTGCCTCAGGTCCAAAACCAGAATTGGTTAATTAATGAAAACACTGGTGTGGGAATCAATACGACATCATGGTAAGAGTTGTAATTAAGAAAGAGAGAGCAAGAGAGAGCATGAGAGAAATAGAAAAGCAGAGACAGATTACCTATTTGAATGAACAGAACAGGCCTATTCAAATTAACACCTTGTCTCCTTTGTGAATTCTCTGCTGTAGTTCTGCTTCCACAACAACAACATGAAGCTAATTAACCCATGATCCGACCATCAATTCTCTATTCTTAGTCCTTCCTGTTTTCACTAACAACCTGGTTACCCATGATCCGACCATCTATTCTCTATTCTTAGTCCTTCCTGTTTTCACTAACAACCTGGTAACCCATGATCCGACCATCTATTCCTTTTCCTGGTAACCCATGATCCGACCATCTATTCTCTATTCTTAGTCCTTCCTGTTTTCACTAACAACCTGGTAACCCATGATCCGACCATCTATTCTCTATTCTTAGTCCTTCCTGTTTTCACTAACAACCTGGTAACCCATGATCCGACCATCTATTCTCTATTCTTAGTCCTTCCTGTTTTCACTAACAACCTGGTAACCCATGATCCGACCATCTATTCTCTATTCTTAGTCCTTCCTGTTTTCACTAACAACCTGGTAATCACTCAAGACAAACTCCCAGATGGGCCTGGATACAAACATAACACTTGGGAGAAATCCCACTTCCTCCCAGATGGGCCTGGATACAAACATAACACTTACGAGAAATCCCACTTCAACATGTGTCAATGACCTTCTAATAGTGACTGTATGCCACTTGCAGGATCTTTGAATGAAGGCATGTGATGTTGAATGTATATGAAAAAAAATGAATTGGATTCAATTTGCATTGTGAAAATATGGTTTGCAACATGTTTCAATGAGGAACTTAGAATAGGTAGATTATGATGGCATGTTCAGGATCTGAGAATGTTGATATGTTAGTTGAACGGTTATTATGTTAGTTGAACAGTGATATGTTAGTTGAATGGTGATGTGTTAGTTGAATGGTTATTATGTTAGTTGAACGGTGATATGTTAGTTGCTCTCCACTTTCTGGAGGATCAAGTTTTGAAATCAGTGGAATTAGAGTATGATAGCTAAAGAGATGGAGAAAACACCTGTCTCCGGATTACATCTTCAAACTAAGGACAACCGTGGTATGGCATTCCTGACAGGGAGACGCATCCATCATGCATGATGATGTATACAGGTAAGACAGTCTAGCGTTAGCTAGATACATGTTCAGATATTACACGTTTCTAATGTTGACAGAAAGTGGTTTCATTTCAAGCTAAAGTGTACTGTTAGCTAGCTAGCTAATGTTAGCTGGCTGGCTCCCTAGCTGACGTTATTATTCATATCCCAGAGCCGTGTGCTGTTCTAGTTAGAGCCTAATGTTAGCTAGCTAACATTAAATATGGTTGGTTAGCTCCCAGCATTGTGGCATTGTTGGCACTGTTCATTGTTGTTTAACTAACTTTAGCCGGCTGGCTCGTTAGCTAACGTTACGTGACGTGACGTGTGTACAACACCCGTTGAGTGTGCACTCCGAGATCGAAACGAGATGGGTGGGGCTAAAGCTTAAGAGGGTGTGAATGAGGCTGAATGTGTGTAGAGAAAGAGGAGCGCTTCACTAGATACCAAAACATTCGAAGGCGATTTTCTCAAAAAGTGAGTTTACAAGTTCATCAATTTTGAAAGGAAAATTACTTTCCCATTGTTCCTCAAATGAAGTCTATGATATACCATTTTGTAGCTCTGAGTCTCTACTTTTATCAAATGTAAAAAAAAAAAACACAATTTCAAATTTTGGGTGATGTGAGTTTATTTTCCTGTAATAATGAATACAAATGATCTAAAATGAAGACATTGTCAGCTATATGATAAGGTCATTATTTCAACTGGCTAGCCAGCTAACTCAACGTTTATACAGCTAACTTAATGTTAGCTAGCCAGCTAACTTAACGTTTATACAGCTAACTTAATATTAGCTAGCTAGTTAGCGCACTAGAAACCAAACCAGAAATGGTTTAGAAAGTTGCTTTTAGTTGCCTGGTTTTCTAGATTGAAATATAATAAATAAAGTTTTAAACGGATGGATTTATTGGTATTAAAATATACCAGTTATGCTATTTTGGACCACCAAACTGCTGCTGTCATGCAGCCTGTCGGTTTTGTTATACTTTTTCATAACGATAAATCCAAGTTTAATGTTCATGATGTCACTGCGACAACTGTTTACAGACATGTTGATAAATGTAGAATAAACCAGTCTATAGTCTTGAAATCTTTGGTTGTTTACTACACTACCGTACTCACTCTGTTTAGCACATGGCCTCACATGTGAATCCTTAAAGAGATGGGTGGGGCTAAAGCTTAAGAGGGTGTGGACGATGCTGAATGTTCTGTAGACAAAGAATAGCTCTCTAGTAGTAGTACCAAAACATTCAAGACCATTTTCTGCTTCCAAAGCAGAATTACTTTCCAATTGTTCCTCAACAGTAGTGTTATGAAATAACATTTTCTAGCTCTGAGTCTCTACTTTTAAAAAACACCATCTGAAATGTTGCTACATAAGACCGAATGGAGCCGCTCGGTCCCATATGTTAGTTGAATGCATATGAAGAATATGAAATAGATGATTCATACCTAAATTATACCACATGTCTCTGATCTCAAAGCCAATCTGTCTTCTCATGTCCTGGTACCTGAAACACACAAACACACATGCATTTATATACACTGATGCCAACCACTGTCCTGTACTAGTGACCAGTCCAACATGGTTAACTGTCCTGTACTAGTTAGTGACCAGTCCAACATGGTTAACTGTCCTGTACTAGTGACCAGTCCAACATGGTTAACTGTCCTGTACTAGTTAGTGACCAGTCCAACATGGTTAACTGTCCTGTACTAGTGACCAGTCCAACATGGTTAACTGTCCTGTACTAGTTAGTGACCAGTCCAACATGGTTAACTGTCCTGTACTAGTGACCAGTCCAACATGGTTAACTGTCCTGTACTAGTTTCCGTCCTGGTTCTGTCCTGTCTACTTAGTGACCAGTCCAACATGGTTAACTGTCCTGTACTAGTTAGTGACCAGTCCAACATGGTTAACTGTCCTGTACTAGTTAGTGACCAGTCCAACATGGTTAACTGTCCTGTACTAGTTAGTGACCAGTCCAACATGGTTAACTGTCCTGTACTAGTTAGTGACCAGTCCAACATGGTTAACTGTCCTGTACTAGTGACCAGTCCAACATGGTTAACTGTCCTGTACTAGTAACCAGTCCAACATGGTTAACTGTCCTGTACTAGTAACCAGTCCAACATGGTTAACTGTCCTGTACTAGTGACCAGTCCAACATGGTTAACTGTCCTGTACTAGTTAGTGACCAGTCCAACATGGTTAACTGTCCTGTACTAGTTAGTGACCAGTCCAACATGGTTAACTGTCCTGTACTAGTGACCAGTCCAACATGGTTAACTGTCCTGTACTAGTTAGTGACCAGTCCAACATGGTTAACTGTCCTGTACTAGTTAGTGACCAGTCCAACATGGTTAACTGTCCTGTACTAGTGACCAGTCCAACATGGTTAACTGTCCTGTACTAGTTAGTGACCAGTCCAACATGGTTAACTGTCCTGTACTAGTGACCAGTCCAACATGGTTAACTGTCCTGTACTAGTTAGTGACCAGTCCAACATGGTTAACTGTCCTGTACTAGTGACCAGTCCAACATGGTTAACTGTCCTGTACTAGTTAGTGACCAGTCCAACATGGTTAACTGTCCTGTACTAGTGACCAGTCCAACATGGTTAACTGTCCTGTACTAGTTAGTGACCAGTCCAACATGGTTAACTGTCCTGTACTACTTAGTGACCAGTCCAACATGGTTAACTGTCCTGTACTAGTTAGTGACCAGTCCAACATGGTTAACTGTCCTGTACTAGTTAGTGACCAGTCCAACATGGTTAACTGTCCTGTACTAGTTAGTGACCAGTCCAACATGGTTAACTGTCCTGTACTAGTTAGTGACCAGTCCAACATGGTTAACTGTCCTGTACTAGTGACCAGTCCAACATGGTTAACTGTCCTGTACTAGTAACCAGTCCAACATGGTTAACTGTCCTGTACTAGTAACCAGTCCAACATGGTTAACTGTCCTGTACTAGTGACCAGTCCAACATGGTTAACTGTCCTGTACTAGTTAGTGACCAGTCCAACATGGTTAACTGTCCTGTACTAGTTAGTGACCAGTCCAACATGGTTAACTGTCCTGTACTAGTGACCAGTCCAACATGGTTTATTGACAATAAGTACTGTAGGAGGGTAAACAACTGGTTCCCACTTTAAACAAAGTACAATTTACAAAGGCTTTAGACAGAGTACATACAAGCTTTACAAAGGCTTTATACAGAGTACATACAAGCTTTATAAGTGCTCCAGTGTATAAAGGGTGACATAACCATTCCCAGTGAATTGCCAATTATGACATAACACACTATGTATGTTTATACACCGTTTATACAGTATGACACGCTTATAGATGATTTGTGAAGAATTTATGTAGTGCTTATGAAGCCTTTATAATGCTATACAACATGTGAAGAATATTTCAAGGGCAGCATCATAACATTGCAAAAAATCTGAAACTTTTTGTCCAAAAAAATGGGATGCAGAAAAGCTAATCCATGCTTTTGTCACTTCTAGATTAGACAACTGCCACGCTCTACTCTCCGGCTACTTCTAGATTAGACTACTGCAACGCCTACTCTCCGGCTACTTCTACATTAGACTACTGCAACGCTCTACTCTCCGGCTACTTCTAGATTAGACTACTGCAACACTCTAGTCTCCGGCTACTTCTAGGTTAGACTACTGCAACGCTCTACTCTCCGGCTACTTCTAGATTAGACTACTGCAACGCTCTAGCCTCTGGCTACTTCTAGATTAGACTACTGCAACGCTCTACTCTCCGGCTACTTCTAGATTAGACTACTGCAACGCTCCAGCCTCCGGCTACTTCTAGATTAGACTACTGCAACGCTCTACTCTCCGGCTACTTCTAGATTAGACTACTGCAACGCTCCAGTCTCCGGCTACTTCTAGATTAGACTACTGCAACGCTCTAGTCTCCGGCTACTTCTAGATTAAACTACTGCAACGCTCTAGTCTCCGGCTACTTCTAAATTAGACTACTGCAACACTCTACTCTCCGGCTACTTCTAGATTAGACTACTGCAACGCTCTACTCTCCGGCTACTTCTAGATTAGACTACTGCAACGATCTACTCTCCGGCTACTTCTAGATTAGACTACTGCAACGCTCTACTCTCCGGCTACTTCTAGATTAGACTACTGCAACGCTCAAGTCTCCGGCTACTTCTAGATTAGACTACTGCAACGCTCTAGTCTACGGCTACTTCTAGATTAGAATACTGCAATGCTCTACCCTCCGGCTACTTCTAGATTAGACTACTGCAACGCTCTAGTTTCCGGCTACTTATAGATTAGACTACTGCAATACTCTAGTCTCCGGCTACTTCTATGTTAGACTACTGCAACGCTCTACTCTCCGGCTACTTCTAGATTAGACTACTGCAACGCTCTACTCTCCGGCTACTTCTATGTTAGACTACTGCAACGCTCTACTCTCCGGCTACTTCTAGATTAGACTACTGCAACGCTCTACTCTCCGGCTACTTCTAGATTAGACTAATGCAACGCTCTAGTCTCCGGCTAATTCTAGATTAGACTACTGCAACGCTCTACTCTCCGGCTACTTCTACATTAGACTACTGCAACGCTCTACTCTCCGGCTACTTCTAGATTAGACTACTGCAACGCTCAAGTCTCCGGCTACTTCTAGATTAGACTACTGCAACGCTCTAGTCTACGGCTACTTCTAGATTAGAATACTGCAATGCTCTACCCTCCGGCTACTTCTAGATTAGACTACTGCAACGCTCTAGTCTCCGGCTACTTCTAGATTAGACTACTGCAATACTCTAGTCTCCGGCTACTTCTATGTTAGACTACTGCAACGCTCTACTCTCCGGCTACTTCTAGATTAGACTACTGCAACGCTCCAGTCTCCGGCTACTTCTAGATTAGACAACTGCAACGCTCTAGTCTCCGGCTACTTCTAGATTAAACTACTGCAACGCTCTAGTCTCCGGCTACTTCTAGATTAGACTACTGCAACGCTCTACTCTCCGGCTACTTCTAGATTAGACTACTGCAATGTGATAGAATTGTATTTCTGTACCAAGCTTAACTCAGTCATCGGCACGCCCCCAGGGACACAGACAGGACCAGGCGTCATGTGACATGTTCACTATAAAACTATACCCTGATCTACTTTCTTCAGACCCGGCCTCCACTCCATTGCAAGTTGGCCAATAGGTTTGACCATCCAATTCCTCTACTGAAAGTGAACTATACCATGTGGTTAACTTTTAGACTATCGATACCGACAGAATAAGAACAAGTCTTTGATATTAATTATTAGTCTGCAGCTAAGTAAATTATATCATTGAACGCGAAGACCAACGAAACATCCATTCTATGACGACATTAAAGAATGTCGCTTTGAAAGACCCATTCTAACCGAGAGAGAGAGAGATAACTCTCCAACAGAACGACGCTCCAACAAGGATCCCGACGACACACTGAGCGTAAATATATATTGATTGCAATTGTTCTCGAAGGAGTGAGCGTTCATGTGCAAAGGATTAGCATATCAATTGTTAATATTAATGAACTCTGTAGGGTCTTCTCAGCTGCCCTTTATGACCCATTGTTCTACAAGACACCAGCCATGCCTGTTTAGACCACTAGGGCACATTACTCTACCAATTCTTTGTGATGATAATTACTGTTTGTATACTTTCTGTGAATTACTTAGTTTAGTAAATAAATGATTTTAAGACAATTGTTGTATGGATGACTCTTAGTAAAGACTGGGTTCGTGCAGATACAACAATTTACGACGTTTGGAATGAGACTGGACGCGAGGTAAAATACACCATTTAAACCAGAAGATAATCGGCCTATACTATAATAGAATATAATATATAATGTTATAATATAGGAAAGTTATATTAGGAAAATTATAACTTTGTAATATGAATATTTTCCTTGGTGCCCCGATCTCCTAGTTAATTACAATTAAACGATTAATCAGTTTAATCGCGTGATAATAATTACAGGGAGTTAATTGATAAACATGTCTTCAGTTTAATGGTACCCCAAAGACACGACAACCCCATATTGACAATGATCGATGATGAAAACGTATTAACAATAAAAAACTGAAAAAACGTACGTAAGTATTCAGACCCTTTGCTATGAGACTCTAAATTGAGCTCAGGTGCATCCTGTTTCCATTGATCATCCTTGAGATGTTTCTACAACTTGATTGGAGTCCACCTGTGGTAAAATCAATTGATTGGACATGATTTGGAAAGGCACACACCTGTCTATATAAGGTCCCACAGTTGACAGTGCATGTCAGAGCAAAAACCAAGCCATGAGGTCAAACAAATTGTCTGTAGAGCTCTGAGACATGATTGTGTCAAGGCACAGATCTGGGGAAGGGTACCAAAAACTGGCTGCAGCATTGAAGGTCCCCAAAAACACAGTGGCCTCCATCATTCTTAAATGGAAGAATTTTGGAATCACCAAGACTCTTCCTAGAGTTGGCCGCCCGGCCAAACTGAGCAATCGGGGGAGAAGGGCCTTGGTCAGGGAGGTGACCAAGAACCTAATGGTCACTCTGACAGAGCTCCTCTGTGGAGATGGGAGAACCTTCCAGAAGGACAGCCATCTATGCAGCACTCCACCAATCAGGCATTTATGATAGAGTGGCCAGACATGTACATGACAGCCTGCTTAGAGTTTGCCAAAAGACACCAAAAGATTCTCAGACCATGAGAAATAAGATTCTCTGGTCTGATGAAACCAAGATTCAACTCTTTCATCCTGAATGCCAAGTCACGTCTGGAAGAAACCTGGCACCATCCCTACGGTGAAGCATGGTGGTGGCAGCATAATGCTGTGGGGATGTTTTTCAGCAGCAGGGACTGGGGGACTAGTTAGGATTGAGGGAAAGATGAACAGAGCAAAGTACAGAGAGATCCTTGATGAAAACTTGCTCCAGACCTAGCCTCTACACTGGCTTCCTGTTAAGGCTAGGGCTGATTTCAAGGTTTTACTGCAAACCTACAAAGCATTACATGGACTTGCTCCTAACTACCTTTCCGATTTGGTCCTGCCGTACATACCTACACGTACGCTACAGTCACAAGATGCAGGCCTCCTTACTGTCCCTAGAATTTCTAAGCAAACAGCTGGAGGCAGGGACTTCTCCTATAGAGCTCAATTTTTACGGAATGGCTCAAGACCTCAGACTGGGGCGAAGGTTCACCTTCCAACAGGACAAACGAAACTAAGCACACAGCCAAGACAACGCAGGAGCTGCTTCGGGACAAGTCTCTGAATGTCCTTGAGTGCCCAGCCAGAGCCCGGACTTGAACCGTCAAGGCTGTAATTACTGCCAAGGGTGCTTCAACAAAGTACAGAGTAAAGGGTCTAAATACTTATGTAAATGTGATTTCTGTTTATACATTTTCTAAAAACCTGTTTTTGCTATGTCGTTATGGGTTATTGTGTGTAGTTTTATGAGAAAAAAATGTTATGTAATCAATTTTAGAATAAGGCTGTAACCTAACAAAATGTGGAAAAAGTAACGGGGTCTGAACACTTTCCGAAAGCACTGTACATTGGAACTCATAACATATCAGAACTCAAAGCATACAAGTGCTTTACTAGGAAGTACTTCTTATTCTGTATCAACAAAGACAGAGAATAAAACATTTAGGTGATCAGTACTATATTCCAATCCTCCAAAGGATCACATAAACTCATATACAAGTGTATTACCAGGAAATATCCCCGAAAGGTTATTATATATCCCTCCAACTCAACTCTGGACCTCCAAGACAGTTCCACTGCCTGTTTTCATTGTCACCCTCTAATCAGGGACTGATTTAGACCTGGGACACCAGGTGGGTGATATTAATGACCAGGGACTGATTTAGACCTGGGACACCAGGTGGGTGATATTAATGATCAGGGACTGATTTAGACCTGGGACACCAGGTGGGTGATATTAATGACCAGGGACTGATTTAGACCTGGGACACCAGGTGGGTGATATTAATGACGCGGAAATTGATTTAGACCTGGGACACCAGGTGGGTGATATTAATGACCAGGCGCTGATTTAGACCTGGGACACCAGGTGGGTGATATTAATGATCAGGGACTGATTTAGACCTGGGACACCAGGTGGGTGATATAAATGACCAGGGACTGATTTACACCTGGGACACCAGGTGGGTGATATTAATGACCAGGGGCTGATTTAGACCTGGGACACCAGGTGGGTGATATTAATGATCAGGTAGAACAGAACACCAGCAGGCTCCAGACGTCGTAGGGTCAGAGTTGAATAGCCCTGTTCTATATTAACAAAGAAAGGGTTTACAAAAAAAAAACATTTTGGTGATTAGACTTCAGGATTTATTTCAATTACTCAAAGCAATGCCTGTGTTGTGTGGATTACGATACAGTAGGTTTTAGTATAAAACAATCCTTTATGGAGGAGGAGGAGGAGGAGGAGGAAGAGGAGGAGTGACACTGACAGTAACTGACTGTAACTCAGAGAAAGGAGGACCAGGGAGGAAACGAGAGGACACAGGGGGAGAGTGACTGAGTGAAGGCGAGGAGAGAAGGACTGAGTAGGACAGAGGGTGACTGAGGAAAAAGAGAACAAGAAGTGAGAGAGACAGTAATTGCATTCACTCACATTGTCATTGCCAAGTCTGGTTTTTGTCTGTAATGAACAGGAAACAAGATTCCTGATTGACTTTAACAGACACAGCGATTCAGTTCACTCAGGACAGGTCTGAAATCACTTTTACTACAACAACAAAATGGTGGCCAACTTTAAAGCAGTCTACCACTCATTATTTCCTTCACCTGTCTGGTCACTGCGGTCATGAATAGCGATTCAGAATTCTGGTAACTGATTGGGTGATTCATGGATTTCCTGCTTATTCCCTCTTAATTCAAGGAATCTTTAAACAGGATTTCTGGGAAAGCAGGGAATTTGGGGAAAGTTACAGGCATTTGGCAACCGAAGTCATGAAGACATGGAGACCGTAGACCAATCCTGAGACATAGCCTCCTCCCTAGTCATGAAGACATGGAGACAGTAGAACAATCCTGAGACATAGCCTCCTCCCTACTCATGAAGACATGGAGACAGTAGAACAATCCTGAGACATAGTCTCCTCCCTAGTCATGAAGACATGGAGACAGTAGAACAATCCTGAGACATAGCCTCCTCTCTAGTCATGAAGACATGGAGACAGTAGACCAATCCTGAGACATAGCCTCCTCCCTAGTCATGAAGACATGGAGACAGTAGAACAATCCTGAGACATAGCCTCCTCCCTAGTCATGAAGACATGGAGACAGTAGAACAATCCTGAGACATAGCGTCCTCCCTAGTCATGAAGACATGGAGACCAATTGTGACTGATTGACAGTGACAGACTGATTGGCTGACTGACAAGCTGATTAACTGACTGACTGGTGGACTGACTGTCACTAATTGGCTTAATGTGACTGACTGACTGAATGATTGATTGACTGTGACCGACTGATTGGCTTACTGACTGACAAGTTGACTGACTTACTGTGACTGACTGGCTTACTGTGACTGGCTGGCTTACTGTGACTGGCTGGCTTACTGTGACTGGCTGGCTTACTGTGACTGGCTGGCTTACTGTGACTGGCTGGCTTACTGTGACTGGCTGGCTTACTGTGATTGACTGCCTTACTGTGACTGACTACCTTACTGTGACTGACTGGCTCACTGAACCCCTCCTCATCTCCTCAACACGGTAACTACTGTTACACTGAACTCCTCCTCACCTCAAAACGGTAACTACTGTTACACTGAACCCCTCCTCACCTCAACACGGTAACTACTGTTACACTGAACCCCTTCTCACCTCAACACGGTAACTACTGTTACACTGAACCCCTCCTCAACACGGTAACTACGGTTACACTGAACCCCTCCTCACCTCAACACAATAACTACTGTTACACTGAACCCCTCCTCAACACGGTAACTACTGTTACACTGAACCCCTCCTCACCTCAACACGGTAACTACTGTTACACTGAACCACTCACCTCAACACGGTAACTACTGTTACACTGAACCCCTCCTCACCTCAACACAATAACTACTGTTACACTGAACCCCTCCTCACCTCAACACGGTAACTACTGTTACACTGAACCCCTCCTCACCTCAACACGGTAACTACTGTTACACTGAACCCCTCCTCACTTCAACACGGTAACTACGATTACACTGAACCCCTCCTCACCTCAACACGGTAACTACTGTTACACTGAACCCCTCATCACCTCAACACGGTAACTACTGTTACACTGCACCCCTCCTCACCTCAACACGGTAACTACTGTTACACTGAACCCCTCCTCAACACGGTAACTACTGTTACACTGAACCCCTCCTCAACACGGTAACTACTGTTACACTGAACCCCTCCTCACCTCAACACAGTAACTACTGTTACACTGAACCCCTCCTCACCTCAACACGGTAACTACTGTTACACTGAACCCCTCCTCACCTCAACACGGTAACTACTGTTACACTGAAACCCTCCTCACCTCAACACGGTAACTACTGTTACACTGAACCCCTCCTCACCTCAACACGGTAACTACTGTTACACTGAACCCCTCCTCACCTCAACACGGTAACTACTGTTACACTGAACCCCTCATCAACACGGTAACTTCTGTTACACTGAACCCCTTCTCACAACACGATAACTACTGTTACACTGAACCCCTCCTCAACACGGTAACTACGGTTACACTGAACCCCTCCTCACCTCAACACAATAACTACTGTTACACTGAACCCCTCCTCAACACGGTAACTACGGTTACACTGAACCCCTCCTCACCTCAACACAATAACTACTGTTACACTGAACCCCTCCTCAACACGGTAACTACTGTTACACTGAACCCCTCCTCACCTCAACACAATAACTACTGTTACACTGAACCCCTCAACACGGTAACTACTGTTACACTGAACCCCTACTCACCTCAACACGGTAACTACTGTTACACTGAAACCCTCCTCACCTCAACACGGTAACTACTGTTACACTGAACCCCTTCTCACCTCAACACGGTAACTAATGTTACACTGAACCCCTCCTCAACACGGTAACTACGGTTACACTGAACCCCTCCTCACCTCAACACAATAACTACTGTTACACTGAACCCCTCCTCAACACGGTAACTACTGTTACACTGAACCCCTCCTCACCTCAACACGGTAACTACTGTTACACTGAACCCCTCCTCACCTCAACATGGTAACTACTGTTACACTGAACCCCTCCTCAACACGGTAACTACTGTTACACTGAACCCCTACTCACCTCAACACGGTAACTACTGTTACACTGAACCACTCACCTCAACACGGTAACTACTGTTACACTGAACCCCTCCTCACCTCAACATGGTAACTACTGTTACACTGAACCCCTCCTCACCTCAACACGGTAACTACTGTTACACTGAACCCCTCCTCACCTCAACACGGTAACTACTGTTACACTGAACCCCTCCTCACCTCAACACGGTAACTACTGTTACACTGAACCCCTCCTCACCTCAACACGCTAACTACTGTTACACTGAACCCCTCCTCACCTCAACACGGTAACTACTGTTACACTGAACCCCTCCTCACCTCAACACGGTAACTACTGTTACACTGAACCCCTCCTCACCTCAACACGGTAACTACTGTTACACTGAACCCCTCCTCACCTCAACACGGTAACTACTGTTACACTGAACCCCTCCTCACCTCAACACGGTAACTACTGTTACACTGAACCCCTCCTCACCTCAACACGGTAACTACTGTTACACTGAACCCCTCCTCACCTCAACACGGTAACTACTGTTACACTGAACCCCCCTCACCTCAACACGGTAACTACTGTTACACTGAACCCCTCCTCACCTCAACACGGTAACTACTGTTACACTGAACCCCTCCTCACCTCAACACGGTAACTACTGTTACACTGAACCCCTCCTCATCAACACGGTAACTACTGTTACACTGAACCCCTCCTCACCTCAACACGGTAACTACTGTTACACTGAACCCCTCCTCAACACTGCACACTCACTCCCCCTCCCACCTAACACGGTAAAACCTTCTGTTACACTGAACCCCCCTCACCTCAACACGGTAACTACTGTTACACTGAACCCTCCTCACCTCAACACGGTAACTACTGTTACACTGAACCCCCCCTCACCTCAACACGGTAACTACTGTTACACTGAACCCCTCCTCACCTCAACACGGTAACTACTGTTACACTGAACCCCTCCCACCTCAACACGCTAACCTACTGTTACACTGAACCCCTCCTCACCTCAACACGGTAACTACTGTTACACTGAACCCCCTCTACCTCAACACGGTAACTACTGTTACACTGAACCCCTCCTCACCTCAACACGGTAACTACTGTTACACTGAACCCCCCTCACCTCAACACGGTAACTACTGTTACACTGAACCCCTCCTCACCTCAACACGGTAACTACTGTTACACTGAACCCCTCCTCACCTCAACACGGTAACTACTGTTACACTGAACCCCTCCTCACCTCAACACGGTAACTACTGTTACACTGAACCCCTCCTCACCTCAACACGGTAACTACTGTTACACTGAACCCCTCCTCACCTCAACACGGTAACTACTGTTACACTGAACCCCCCTCACCTCAACACGGTAACTACTGTTACACTGAACCCCTCCTCACCTCAACACGGTAACTACTGTTACACTGAACCCCCTCACCTCAACACGGTAACTACTGTTACACTGAACCCCTCCTCACCTCAACACGGTAACTACTGTTACACTGAACCCCTCCTCACCTCAACACGGTAACTACTGTTACACTGAACCCCTCCTCACCTCAACACGGTAACTACTGTTACACTGAACCCCTCCTCACCTCAACACGGAGAACTACTGTTACACTGAACCCCTCCTCACCTCAACACGGTAACTACTGTTACACTGAACCCCTCCTCACCTCAACACGGTAACTACTGTTACACTGAACCCCTCCTCACCTCAACACGGTAACTACTGTTACACTGAACCCCTCCTCACCTCAACACGGTAACTACTGTTACACTGAACCCCTCCTCAACACGGTAACTACTGTTACACGGAACCCCTCCTCACCTCAACACGGTAACTACTGTTACACTGAACCCCCTCACCTCAACACGGTAACTACTGTTACACTGAACCCCTCCTCACCTCAACACGGTAACTACTGTTACACTGAACCCCTCCTCACCTCAACACGGTAACTACTGTTACACTGAACCCCTCCTCATCAACACGGTAACTACTGTTACACTGAACCCCTCCTCACCTCAACACGGTAACTACTGTTACACTGAACCCCTCCTCAACACGGTAACTACTGTTACACTGAACCCCTCCTCACCTCAACACAATAACTACTGTTACACTGAACCCCTCCTCACTCAACACGGTAACTACTGTTACACTGAACCCCTCCTCACCTCAACACGGTAACTACTGTTACACTGAACCCCTCCTCACCTCAACACGGTAACTACTGTTACACTGAACCCCTCACTCAACACGGTAACTACTGTTACACTGAACCCCCCCTCACCTCAACACGGTAACTACTGTTACACTGAACCCCTCCTCACCTCAACACGGTAACTACTGTTACACTGAACCCCTCCTCACCTCAACACGGTAACTACTGTTACACTGAACCCCTCCTCACCTCAACACGGTAACTACTGTTACACTGAACCCCTCCTCCCTCAACACGGTAACTACTGTTACACTGAACCCCTCCTCACCTCAACACGGTAACTACTGTTACACTGAACCCCTTCCTCAACACGGTAACTACTGTTACACTGAACCCCTCCTCACCTCAACACGGTAACTACTGTTACACTGAACCCCTCACCTCAACACGGTAACTACTGTTACACTGAACCCCTCCTCACCTCAACACGGTAACTACTGTTACACTGAACCCCTCCTCACCTCAACACGGTAACTACTGTTACACTGAACCCCTCCAACACGGTAACTACTGTACACTGACCCCTCCTCACCTCAACACGGTAACTACTGTTACACTGAACCCCTCCCCTCAACACGGTAACTACTGTTACACTGAACCCCTCCTCACCTCAACACGGTAACTACTGTTACACTGAACCCCTCCTCACCTCAACACGGTAACTACTGTTACACTGAACCCCTCCTCACCTCAACACGGTAACTACTGTTACACTGAACCCCTCACCTCAACACGGTAACTACTGTTACACTGAACCCCTCCTCACCTCAACACGTCAACACGGTAACTACTGTTACACTGAACCCCTCCTCACCTCAACACGGTAACTACTGTTACACTGAACCCCTCCTCACTCAACACGGTAACTACTGTTACACTGAACCCCTCCTCACCTCAACACGGTAACTACTGTTACACTGAACCCTCCTCACCTCAACACGGTAACTACTGTTACACTGAACCCCTCCTCACCTCAACACGGCTCCTAAACTACTGTTACACTGAACCCTCCTCACCTCAACACGGTAACTACTGTTACACTGAACCCCTCCTCACCTCAACACGGTAACTACTGTTACACTGAACCCCCTCCTCAACACGGGTAACTGCTGTTACACTGAACCCCTCCTCACCCTCAACACGGTAACTACTGTTACACTGAACCCCCTCACCTCAACACGGTAACTACTGTTACACTGAACCCCTCCTCACCAAACCCCTCCTCACCTCAACACGGTAACTACTGTTACACTGAACCCCCTCACCTCAACACGGTAACTACTGTTACACTGAACCCCTCCTCACCTCAACACGGTAACTACTGTTACACTGAACCCCTCCCACGGCAAACTACTGTTACACTGAACCCCTCCTCACCTCAACACGGTAACTACTGTTACACTGAACCCCTCCTCAACACGGTAACTACTGTTACACTGAACCCCTCCTCAACCACGGTAACTACTGTTACACTGAACCCCTCCCTCAACACGGTAACTACTGTTACACTGAACCCCTCCTCACCTCAACACGGTAACTACTGTTACACTGAACCCTCCTCACCTCAACACGGTAACTACTGTTACACTGAACCCCTCCTCACCTCAACACGGTAACTACTGTTACACTGAACCCCTCCTCACCTCAACACGGTAACTACTGTTACACTGAACCCCTCCTCACCTCAACACGGTAACTACTGTTACACTGAACCCCTCCTCACCTCAACACGGTAACTACTGTTACACTGAACCCCTCCACTCAACACGGTAACTACTGTTACACTGAACCCCTCCTCACCTCAACACGGTAACTACTGTTACACTGAACCCCTCCTCACCTCAACACGGTAACTACTGTTACACTGAACCCCTCCTCACCTCAACACGGTAACTACTGTTACACTGAACCCCTCCTCACCTCAACACGGTAACTACTGTTACACTGAACCCCTCCTCACCTCAACACGGTAACTACTGTTACACTGAACCCCTCCTCACCTCAACACGGTAACTACTGTTACACTGAACCCCTCCTCACCTCAACACGGTAACTACTGTTACACTGAACCCTCCTCACCTCAACACGGTAACTACTGTTACACTGAACCCCTCCTCACCTCAACACGGTAACTACTGTTACACTGAACCCCTCACCTCAACACGGTAACTACTGTTACACTGAACCCCTCCTCACCTCAACACGGTAACTACTGTTACACTGAACCCCTCACACCTCAACACGGTAACTACTGTTACACTGAACCCCCTCACCTCAACACGGTAACTACTGTTACACTGAACCCCTCCTCACCTCAACACGGTAACTACTGTTACACTGAACCCCTCCTCACCTCAACACGGTAACTACTGTTACACTGAACCCCTCTCACCTCAACACGGTAACTACTGTTACACTGAACCCCTTCCTCACCTCAACACGGTAACTACTGTTACACTGAACCCCTCTCACCTCAACACGGTAACTACTGTTACACTGAACCCCTCCTCACCTCAACACGGTAACTACTGTTACACTGAACCCCTCCTCACCTCAACACGGTAACTACTGTTACACTGAACCCCTCCTCACCTCAACACGGTAACTACTGTTACACTGAACCCCTCCTCACCTCAACACGGTAACTACTGTTACACTGAACCCCCCCTCACCTCAACACGGTAACTACTGTTACACTGAACCCCTCCTCACCTCAACACGGTAACTACTGTTACACTGAACCCCTCCTCACCTCAACACGGTAACTACTGTTACACTGAACCCCTCCTACCTCAACACGGTAACTACTGTTACACTGAACCCCTCCTCACCTCAACACGGTAACTACTGTTACACTGAACCCCTCCTCACCTCAACACGGTAACTACTGTTACACTGAACCCCTCCTCACCTCAACACGGTAACTACTGTTACACTGAACCCTCAACACGGTAACTACTGTTACACTGAACCCCTCACCTCAACACGGTAACTACTGTTACACTGAACCCCTCCTCACCTCAACACGGTAACTACTGTTACACTGAACCCCTCTCACCTCAACACGGTAACTACTGTTACACTGAACCCCTCCTCACCTCAACACGGTAACTACTGTTACACTGAACCCCTCCTCACCTCAACACGGTAACTACTGTTACACTGAACCCCCTCACCTCAACACGGTAACTACTGTTACACTGAACCCCTCCTCACCACAGTAACTACTGTTACACTGAACCCTCTCAACACGGTAACTACTGTTACACTGAACCCCTCCTCACCTCAACACGGTAACTACTGTTACACTGAACCCCTCCTCACCTCAACACGGTAACTACTGTTACACTGAACCCCCTCACCCTCAACACGGTAACTACTGTTACACTGAACCCCTCCTCACCTCAACACGGTAACTACTGTTACACTGAACCCCTCCTCACCTCAACACGGTAACTACTGTTACACTGAACCCCTCCTCACCTCAACACGGTAACTACTGTTACACTGAACCCCTCCACTACACCTCACAACACGGTAACTACTGTTACACTGAACCCCTCTCACCTCAACACGGTAACTACTGTTACACTGAACCCCCTCCTCACCTCAACACGGTAACTACTGTTACACTGAACCCCTCCTCACCTCAACACGGTAACTACTGTTACACTGGAACCCTCCTCACTAACACGGTAACTACTGTTACACTGAACCCCTCCTCACCTCAACACGGTAACTACTGTTACACTGAACCCCTCTCACCTCAACACGGTAACTTACTGTTACACTGAACCCCTCCTCACCTCAACACGGTAACTACTGTTACACTGAACCCCTCCTCACCTCAACACGGTAACTACTGTTACACTGAACCCCTCCTCACCTCAACACGGTAACTACTGTTACACTGAACCCCTCCTCACCTCAACACGGTAACTACTGTTACACTGAACCCCTCCTCACCTCAACACGGTAACTACTGTTACACTGAACCCCCCCTCACCTCAACACGGTAACTACTGTTACACTGAACCCCTCCTCACCTCAACACGGTAACTACTGTTACACTGAACCCTCACCTCAACACGGTAACTACTGTTACACTGAACCCCCCTCACCTCAACACGGTAACTACTGTTACACTGAACCCCCCTCACCTCAACACGGTAACTACTGTTACACTGAACCCCTCCTCACCTCAACACGGTAACTACTGTTACACTGAACCCCTCCTCACCTCAACACGGTAACTACTGTTACACTGAACCCCTCCTCACCTCAACACGGTAACTACTGTTACACTGAACCCCTCCTCACCTCAACACGGTAACTACTGTTACACTGAACCCCTCCTCAACACGGTAACTACTGTTACACTGAACCCCTCACCTCAACACGGTAACTACTGTTACACTGAACCCCTCCTCACCTCAACACGGTAACTACTGTTACACTGAACCCCTCCTCACCTCAACACGGTAACTACTGTTACACTGAACCCCTCCTCAACACGGTAACTACTGTTACACTGAACCCCTCCTCACCTCAACACGGTAACTACTGTTACACTGAACCCCTCCACCTCAACACGGTAACTACTGTTACACTGAACCCCTCCTCACCTCAACACGGTAACTACTGTTACACTGAACCCCTCACCTCAACACGGTAACTACTGTTACACTGAACCCCTCCTCACCTCAACACGGTAACTACTGTTACACTGAACCCCTCCTCACCTCAACACGGTAACTACTGTTACACTGAACCCCTCCTCACCTCAACACGGTAACTACTGTTACACTGAACCCCTCCTCACCTCAACACGGTAACTACTGTTACACTGAACCCCTCCTCACCTCAACACGGTAACTACTGTTACACTGAACCCCTCCCCTCAACACGGTAACTACTGTTACACTGAACCCCTCCTCACCTCAACAGGTAACTACTGTTACACTGAACCCCCCTCACCTCAACACGGTAACTACTGTTACACTGAACCCCTCCTCACCTCAACACGGTAACTACTGTTACACTGAACCCCTCCTCAACACGGTAACTACTGTTACACTGAACCCCTCACTCAACACGGTAACTACTGTTACACTGAACCCCTCCTCACCTCAACACGGTAACTACTGTTACACTGAACCCCTCTCACCTCAACACGGTAACTACTGTTACACTGAACCCCTCCTCACCTCAACACGGTAACTACTGTTACACTGAACCCCCTCACCTCAACACGGTAACTACTGTTACACTGAACCCCCTCTCACCTCAACACGGCAACTACTGTTACACTGAACCCTCCTCAACACGGTAACTACTGTTACACTGAACCCCTCCTCCTCAACACGGTAACTACTGTTACACTGAACCCCCTCACCTCAACACGGTAACTACTGTTACACTGAACCCCTCCTCACCTCAACACGGTAACTACTGTTACACTGAACCCCTCCTCACCTCAACACGGTAACTACTGTTACACTGAACCCCTCCTCACCTCAACACGGTAACTACTGTTACACTGAACCCCTCACCTCAACACGGTAACTACTGTTACACTGAACCCCTCCTCACCTCAACACGGTAACTACTGTTACACTGAACCCCTCCTCACCTCAACACGGTAACTACTGTTACACTGAACCCCTCCTCACCTCAACACGGTAACTACTGTTACACTGAACCCCTCCTCACCTCAACACGGTAACTACTGTTACACTGAACCCCTCCTCACCTCAACACGGTAACTACTGTTACACTGAACCCCTCCTCACCTCAACACGGTAACTACTGTTACACTGAACCCCTCCTCACCTCAACACGGTAACTACTGTTACACTGAACCCCTCCTCACCTCAACACGGTAACTACTGTTACACTGAACCCCCCTCACCTCAACACGGTAACTACTGTTACACTGAACCCTCCTCACCTCAACACGGTAACTACTGTTACACTGAACCCCTCACCTCAACACGGTAACTACTGTTACACTGAACCCCTCCTCACCTCAACACGGTAACTACTGTTACACTGAACCCCTCCTCACCTCAACACGGTAACTACTGTTACACTGAACCCCTCCTCACCTCAACACGGTAACTACTGTTACACTGAACCCCTCCTCACCTCAACACGGTAACTACTGTTACACTGAACCCTCCTCACCTCAACACGGTAACTACTGTTACACTGAACCCCTCCTCACCTCAACACGGTAACTACTGTTACACTGAACCCCTCCTCACCTCAACACGGTAACTACTGTTACACTGAACCCCTCCTCACCTCAACACGGTAACTACTGTTACACTGAACCCCTCCTCACCTCAACACGGTAACTACTGTTACACTGAACCCCTCCTCACCTCAACACGATAACTACTGTTACACTGAACCCCTACTCACCTCAACACGGTAACTACTGTTACACTGAACCCCTCACCTCAACACGGTAACTACTGTTACACTGAACCCCTCCTCACCTCAACACGGTAACTACTGTTACACTGAACCCCTCCTCAACACGGTAACTACTGTTACACTGAACCCCTCCTCACCTCAACACGGTAACTACTGTTACACTGAACCCCCTCACCTCAACACGGTAACTACTGTTACACTGAACCCCTCCTCACCTCAACACGGTAACTACTGTTACACTGAACCCCTCCTCACCTCAACACGGTAATACTGCTACACTGAACCCCTCCTCACCTCAACACGGTAACTACTGTTACACTGAACCCCTCCTCCCTCAACACGGTAACTACTGTTACACTGAACCCCTCCTCACCTCAACACGGTAACTACTGTTACACTGAACCCCTCCTCACCTCAACACGGTAACTACTGTTACACTGAACCCCTCCTCACCTCAACACGGTAACTACTGTTACACTGAACCCTCCTCACCTCAACACGGTAACTACTGTTACACTGAACCCCTCCTCACCTCAACACGGTAACTACTGTTACACTGAACCCCTCCTCACCTCAACACGGAAACTACTGTTACACTGAACCCCTCCTCAACACGGTAACTACTGTTACACTGAACCCCCTCACCTCAACACTCGTTACACTGAACCTCCTCAACACGGTAACTACTGTTACACTGAACCCCTCCTCACCTCAACACGGTAACTACTGTTACACTGAACCCCCCCTCACCTCAACACGGTAACTACTGTTACACTGAACCCCTCCTCACCTCAACACGGTAACTACTGTTACACTGAACCCCTCTCACCTCAACACGGTAACTACTGTTACACTGAACCCCTCCTCACCTCAACACGGTAACTACTGTTACACTGAACCCCTCCTCACCTCAACACGGTAACTACTGTTACACTGAACCCCTCCTCACCTCAACACGGTAACTACTGTTACACTGAACCCCTCACCTCAACACGGTAACTACTGTTACACTGACCCTCTGACACTGAACCCCTCACCTCAACACGGTAACTACTGTTACACTGAACCCCTCCTCACCTCAACACGGTAACTACTGTTACACTGAACCCCTCCTCACCTCAACACGGTAACTACTGTTACACTGAACCCCTCCCTCAACACGGTAACTACTGTTACACTGAACCCCTCCTCACCTCAACACGGTAACTACTGTTACACTGAACCCCTCCCTCAACACGGTAACTACTGTTACACTGAACCCCTCCTCACCTCAACACGGTAACTACTGTTACACTGAACCCCTCCTCACCTCAACACGGTAACTACTGTTACACTGAACCCCTCCTCACCTCAACACGGTAACTACTGTTACACTGAACCCCTCCTCACCTCAACACGGTAACTACTGTTACACTGAACCTCCCTCACCTCAACACGGTAACTACTGTTACACTGAACCCTCCTCACCTCAACACGGTAACTACTGTTACACTGAACCCCTACACACCTCAACACGGTAACTACTGTTACACTGAACCCCTCCTCACCTCAACACGGTAACTACTGTTACACTGAACCCCTCCTCACCTCAACACGGTAACTACTGTTACACTGAACCCCTCCTCACCCCAACTACTGTTACACTGAACCCCTCCAACACGGTAACTACTGTTACACTGAACCCCTCCTCACCTCAACACGGTAACTACTGTTACACTGAACCCCTCCTCAACACGGTAACTACTGTTACACTGAACCCCTCCTCACCTCAACACGGTAACTACTGTTACACTGAACCCCTCACCTCAACACGGTAACTACTGTTACACTGAACCCCTCCTCACCTCAACACGGTAACTACTGTTACACTGAACCCCTCCTCACTCAACACGGTAACTACTGTTACACTGAACCCCTCCTCACCTCAACACGGTAACTACTGTTACACTGAACCCCTCCTCACCTCAACACGGTAACTACTGTTACACTGAACCCCTCCTCACCTCAACACGGTAACTACTGTTACACTGAACCCCTCCTCACCTCAACACGGTAACTACTGTTACACTGAACCCCTCCTCACCTCAACACGGTAACTACTGTTACACTGAACCCCTCCTCACCTCAACACGGTAACTACTGTTACACTGAACCCCTCCTCACCTCAACACGGTAACTACTGTTACACTGAACCCCTCCTCACCTCAACACGGTAACTACTGTTACACTGAACCCCTCCTCACCTCAACACGGTAACTACTGTTACACTGAACCCCTCCTCAACACGGTAACTACTGTTACACTGAACCCCTCCTCACCTCAACACGGTAACTACTGTTACACTGAACCCCCTCCCTCAACACGGTAACTACTGTTACACTGAACCCCTCACCTCAACACGGTAACTACTGTTACACTGAACCCCTCCTCACCTCAACACGGTAACTACTGTTACACTGAACCCCTCCTCACCTCAACACGGTAACTACTGTTACACTGAACCACTCCTCACCTCAACACGGTAACTACTGTTACACTGAACCCCTCCTCACCTCAACACGGTAACTACTGTTTCACTGAACCCCTCCTCACCTCAACACGGTAACTACTGTTACACTGAACCCCCTCATCAACACGGTAACTACTGTTACACTGAACCCCTCCTCACCTCAACACGGTAACTACTGTTACACTGAACCCCTCAACACGGTAACTACTGTTACACTGAACCCCTCCTCACCTCAACACGGTAACTACTGTTACACTGAACCCCTCCTCACCTCAACACGGTAACTACTGTTACACTGAACCCCTCCTCACCTCAACACGGTAACTACTGTTACACTGAACCCCTCCTCACCTCAACACGGTAACTACTGTTACACTGAACCCCTCCTCAACACGGTAACTACGGTTACACTGAACCCCTCCTCACCTCAACACAATAACTACTGTTACACTGAACCCCTCCTCAACACGGTAACTACTGTTACACTGAACCCCTCCTCACCTCAACACAATAACTACTGTTACACTGAACCCCTCCTCAACACGGTAACTACTGTTACACTGAACCCCTCAACACCGTAACTACTGTTACACTGAACCCCTCCTCACCTCAACACGGTAACTACTGTTACACTGAACCCCTCTACCTCAACACGGTAACTACTGTTACACTGAACCCCTCCTCACCTCAACACGGTAACTACTGTTACACTGAACCCCTCCTCACCTCAACACGGTAACTACTGTTACACTGAACCCCTCCTCACCTCAACACGGTAACTACGGTTACACTGAACCCCTCCTCACCTCAACACGGTAACTACTGTTACACTGAACCCCTCCTCACCTCAACACGGTAACTACTGTTACACTGCACCCCTCCTCACCTCAACACGGTAACTACTGTTACACTGAACCCCTCCTCAACACGGTAACTACTGTTACACTGAACCCCTCCTCAACACGGTAACTACTGTTACACTGAACCCCTCCTCACCTCAACACAGTAACTACTGTTACACTGAACCCCTCCTCACCTCAACACGGTAACTACTGTTACACTGAACCCCTCCTCACCTCAACACGGTAACTACTGTTACACTGAACCCCTCCTCACCTCAACACGGTAACTACTGTTACACTGAACCCCTCCTCAACACGGTAACTTCTGTTACACTGAACCCCTTCTCACCTCAACACGATAACTACTGTTACACTGAACCCCTCCTCAACACGGTAACTACTGTTACACTGAACCCCTCCTCACCTCAACACGATAACTACTGTTACACTGAACCCCTCCTCACCCACACGGTAACTACTGTTACACTGAACCCTCCTCACCTCAACACGGTAACTACTGTTACACTGAACCCCCCACCTCAACACGGTAACTACTGTTACACTGAACCCCTCACCTCAACACGGTAACTATACACTGAACCCCCCTCACCTCAACACGGTAACTACTGTTACACTGAACCCCTCCTCACCTCAACACGGTAACTACTGTTACACTGAACCCCTCACTCAACACGGTAACTACTGTTACACTGAACCCCTCCTCACCTCAACACGGTAACTACTGTTACACTGAACCCCCTCCTCAACACGGTAACTACTGTTACACTGAACCCCTCCTCACCTCAACACGGTAACTACTGTTACACTGAACCCCTCACCTCAACACGGTAACTACTGTTACACTGAACCCCTCTACCTCAACACGGTAACTACTGTTACACTGAACCCCTCCTCACCTCAACACGGTAACTACTGTTACACTGAACCCCTCCTCACCCCAACACGGTAACTACTGTTACACTGAACCCCTCCTCACCTCAACACGGTAACTACTGTTACACTGAACCCCTCCTCACCTCAACACGGTAACTACTGTTACACTGAACCCCTCCTCACCTCAACACGGTAACTACTGTTACACTGAACCCCTCCTCACCTCAACACGGTAACTACTGTTACACTGAACCCCCTCACCTCAACACGGTAACTACTGTTACACTGAACCCCTCACCTCAACACGGTAACTACTGTTACACTGAACCCTCCTCACCTCAACACGGTAACTACTGTTACACTGAACCCCTCCTCACCTCAACACGGTAACTACTGTTACACTGAACCCTCCACCCTCAACACGGTAACTACTGTTACACTGAACCCCTCCTCCCTCAACACGGTAACTACTGTTACACTGAACCCCTCCTCACCTCAACACGGTAACTACTGTTACACTGAACCCCTCCTCACCTCAACACGGTAACTACTGTTACACTGAACCCCTCCTCACCTCAACACGGTAACTACTGTTACACTGAACCCCTCCTCACCTCAACACGGTAACTACTGTTACACTGAACCCCTCCTCACCTCAACACGGTAACTACTGTTACACTGAACCCCTCCTCACCTCAACACGGTAACTACTGTTACACTGAACCCCTCCTCACCTCAACACGGTAACTACTGTTACACTGAACCCCTCCTCACCTCAACACGGTAACTACTGTTACACTGAACCCCCTCTCCTCAACACGGTAACTACTGTTACACTGAACCCCTCCTCACCTCAACACGGTAACTACTGTTACACTGAACCCCCTCACCTCAACACGGTAACTACTGTTACACTGAACCCCTCCTCACCTCAACACGGTAACTACTGTTACACTGAACCCCTCCTCACCTCAACACGGTAACTACTGTTACACTGAACCCCTCCTCACCTCAACACGGTAACTACTGTTACACTGAACCCCTCCTCACCTCAACACGGTAACTACTGTTACACTGAACCCCTCCTCACCTCAACACGGTAACTACTGTTACACTGAACCCCTCCTCACCTCAACACGGTAACTACTGTTACACTGAACCCCTCCTCACCTCAACACGGTAACTACTGTTACACTGAACCCCTCCTCACCTCAACACGGTAACTACTGTTACACTGAACCCCTCCTCACCTCAACACGGTAACTACTGTTACACTGAACCCTCCTCCTCAACACGGTAACTACTGTTACACTGAACCCCTCCTCAACACGGTAACTACTGTTACACTGAACCCCTCCTCACCTCAACACGGTAACTACTGTTACACTGAACCCCTCCTCACCTCAACACGGTAACTACTGTTACACTGAACCCCTCCTCACCTCAACACGGTAACTACTGTTACACTGAACCCCTCCTCACCTCAACACGGTAACTACTGTTACACTGAACCCCTCCTCACCTCAACACGGTAACTACTGTTACACTGAACCCCTCCTCACCTCAACACGGTAACTACTGTTACACTGAACCCCTCCTCACCTCAACACGGTAACTACTGTTACACTGAACCCCTCCTCACCTCAACACGGTAACTACTGTTACACTGAACCCCTCCTCACCTCAACACGGTAACTACTGTTACACTGAACCCCTCCTCACCTCAACACGGTAACTACTGTTACACTGAACCCCTCCTCAACACGGTAACTACTGTTACACTGAACCCCCTCCCTCAACACGGTAACTACTGTTACACTGAACCCCTCCTCACCTCAACACGGTAACTACTGTTACACTGAACCCCTCCTCACCTCAACACGGTAACTACTGTTACACTGAACCCCTCCTCACCTCAACACGGTAACTACTGTTACACTGAACCCCTCCTCACCTCAACACGGTAACTACTGTTACACTGAACCCCTCACCTCAACACGGTAACTACTGTTACACTGAACCCCTCCTCACCTCAACACGGTAACTACTGTTACACTGAACCCCTCCTCACCTCAACACGGTAACTACTGTTACACTGAACCCCTCCTCACCTCAACACGGTAACTACTGTTACACTGAACCCCTCTCACCTCAACACGGTAACTACTGTTACACTGAACCCCTCACCTCAACACGGTAACTACTGTTACACTGAACCCCTCCTCACCTCAACACGGTAACTACTGTTACACTGAACCCTCCTCACCTCAACACGGTAACTACTGTTACACTGAACCCCTCCTCACCTCAACACGGTAACTACTGTTACACTGAACCCCTCCTCAACACGGTAACTACTGTTACACTGAACCCCTCCTCCTCAACACGGTAACTACTGTTACACTGAACCCCTCCTCACCTCAACACGGTAACTACTGTTACACTGAACCCCTCCTCACCTCAACACGGTAACTACTGTTACACTGAACCCCTCCTCACCTCAACACGGTAACTACTGTTACACTGAACCCCTCCTCCTCAACACGGTAACTACTGGCCACCGGTAACTACTGTTACACTGAACCCCCTCACCTCAACACGGTAACTACTGTTACACTGAACCCCTCCTCACCTCAACACGGTAACTACTGTTACACTGAACCCCTCCTCACCTCAAAACAGTCACTACGGTTACACTGAACCCCTCACCTCAACACGGTAACTACTGTTACACTGAACCCCTCCCCTCAACACGGTAACTACTGTTACACTGAACCCCTCCTCACCTCAACACGGTAACTACTGTTACACTGAACCCCTCCTCACCTCAACACGGTAACTACTGTTACACTGAACCCCTCCTCACCTCAACACGGTAACTACTGTTACACTGAACCCCTCCTCACCTCAACACGGTAACTACAGTTACACTGAACCCCTCCTCAACACGGTAACTACTGTTACACTGAACCCCTCCTCCCTCAACACGGTAACTACTGTTACACTGAACCCCTCCTCACCTCAACACGGTAACTACTGTTACACTGAACCCTCCTCACCTCAACACGGTAACTACTGTTACACTGAACCCCTCCTCACCTCAACACGGTAACTACTGTTACACTGAACCCCTCCTCACCTCAACACGGTAACTACTGTTACACTGAACCCCTCCTCACCTCAACACGGTAACTACTGTTACACTGAACCCCTCCTCACCTCAACACGGTAACTACTGTTACACTGAACCCCCCTCACCTCAACACGGTAACTACTGTTACACTGAACCCCTCCTCACCTCAACACGGTAACTACTGTTACACTGAACCCCTCCTCACCTCAACACGGTAACTACTGTTACACTGAACCCCTCCTCACCTCAACACGGTAACTACTGTTACACTGAACCCCCTCCTCAACACGGTAACTACTGTTACACTGAACCCCCTCCCTCAACACGGTAACTACTGTTACACTGAACCCCTCCTCACCTCAACACGGTAACTACTGTTACACTGAACCCCTCTCACCTCAACACGGTAACTACTGTTACACTGAACCCCTCCTCACCTCAACACGGTAACTACTGTTACACTGAACCCCTCCCCCTCAACACGGTAACTACTGTTACACTGAACCCCTCCTCACCTCAACACGGTAACTACTGTTACACTGAACCCCTCACCTCAACACGGTAACTACTGTTACACTGAACCCCTCCTCACCTCAACACGGTAACTACTGTTACACTGAACCCCTCCTCACCTCAACACGGTAACTACTGTTACACTGAACCCCTCCTCCCTCAACACGGTAACTACTGTTACACTGAACCCCTCCTCACCTCAACACGGTAACTACTGTTACACTGAACCCCTCCTCACCTCAACACGGTAACTACTGTTACACTGAACCCCTCCTCACCTCAACACGGTAACTACTGTTACACTGGACCCCTCCTCCCTCAACACGGTAACTACTGTTACACTGAACCCCTCCTCACCTCAACACGGTAACTACTGTTACACTGAACCCCTCCTCACCTCAACACGGTAACTACTGTTACACTGAACCCCTCCTCACCTCAACACGGTAACTACTGTTACACTGAACCCCTCCTCAACACGGTAACTACTGTTACACTGAACCCCTCCTCACCTCAACACGGTAACTACTGTTACACTGAACCCCTCCTCACCTCAACACGGTAACTACTGTTACACTGAACCCCTCCTCACCTCAACACGGTAACTACTGTTACACTGAACCCCTCCTCACCTCAACACGGTAACTGCTGTTACACTGAACCCCTCCTCACCTCAACACGGTAACTACTGTTACACTGAACCCCTCACCTCAACACGGTAACTACTGTTACACTGAACCCCTCACCTCAACACGGTAACTACTGTTACACTGAACCCCTCAACACGGTAACTACTGTTACACTGAACCCCTCACCTCAACACGGTAACTACTGTTACACTGAACCCCTCACCTCAACACGGTAACTACTGTTACACTGAACCCCTCACCTCAACACGGTAACTACTGTTACACTGAACCCCTCACCTCAACACGGTAACTACTGTTACACTGAACCCCTCATCAACACGGTAACTACTGTTACACTGAACCCCTCCTCACCTCAACACGGTAACTACTGTTACACTGAACCCCTCCTCACCTCAACACGGTAACTACTGTTACACTGAACCCCTCCTCACCTCAACACGGTAACTACAGTTACACTGAACCCCTCAACACGGTAACTACTGTTACACTGAACCCCTCCTCAACACGGTAACTACTGTTACACTGAACCCCTCCTCACCTCAACACGGTAACTACTGTTACACTGAACCCCTCCTCACCTCAACACGGTAACTACTGTTACACTGAACCCCTCCTCACCTCAACACGATAACTACTGTTACACTGAACCCCTCCTCACCTCAACACGGTAACTACGGTTACACTGAACCCCTCACCTCAACACGGTAACTACTGTTACACTGAACCCCTCCTCACCTCAACACGGTAACTACTGTTACACTGAACCCCTCCTCACCTCAACACGGTAACTACTGTTACACTGAACCCCTCCTCACCTCAACACGGTAACTACTGTTACACTGAACCCCTCCTCAACACGGTAACTACTGTTACACTGAACCCTCCTCCTCAACACGGTAACTACTGTTACACTGAACCCCTCCTCACCTCAACACGGTAACTACTGTTACACTGAACCCCTCCTCACCTCAACACGGTCACTACTGTTACACTGAACCCCTCCTCACCTCAACACGATAACTACTGTTACACTGAACCCCTCCTCACCTCAACACGGTAACTACTGTTACACTGAACCCCTCCTCAACACGGTAACTACTGTTACACTGAACCCCTCCTCAACACGGTAACTACTGTTACACTGAACCCCTCCTCACCTCAACACGGTAACTACTGTTACACTGAACCCCTCCTCACCTCAACACGGTAACTACTGCTACACTGAACCCCTCACCTCAACACGGTAACTACTGTTACACTGAACCCCTCCTCACCTCAACACGGTCACTACGGTTACACTGAACCCCTCCTCACCTCAACACGATAACTACTGTTACACTGAACCCCTCCTCACCTCAACACGGTAACTACTGTTACACTGAACCCCTCCTCAACACGGTAACTACTGTTACACTGAACCCCTCAACACGGTAACTACTGTTACACTGAACCCCTCCTCACCTCAACACGGTAACTACTGTTACACTGAACCCCTCCTCACCTCAACACGGTAACTACTGTTACACTGAACCCCTCCTCACCTCAACACGGTAACTACTGTTACACTGAACCCCTCCTCACCTCAACACGGTAACTACTGTTACACTGAACCCCTCCTCACCTCAACACGGTAACTACTGTTACACTGAACCCCTCCTCAACACGGTAACTACTGTTACACTGAACCCCTCAACACGGTAACTACTGTTACACTGAACCCCTCCTCACCTCAACACGGTAACTACTGTTACACTGAACCCCTCCTCACCTCAACACGGTAACTACTGTTACACTGAACCCCTCCTCACCTCAACACGGTAACTACTGTTACACTGAACCCCTCCTCACCTCAACACGGGTAACTACTGTTACACTGAACCCCTCCTCCCTCAACACGGTAACTACTGTTACACTGAACCCCTCACTCAACACGGTAACTACTGTTACACTGAACCCCTCCTCACCTCAACACGGTAACTACTGTTACACTGAACCCCTCCTACCTCAACACGGTAACTACTGTTACACTGAACCCCTCCTCACCTCAACACGGTAACTACTGTTACACTGAACCCCTCCACACCTCAACACGGTAACTACTGTTACACTGAACCCCTCCTCACCTCAACACGGTAACTACTGTTACACTGAACCCCTCACCTCTCAACACGGACTACTGTTACACTGAACCCATCATCAACACGGTAACTACTGTTACACTGAACCCCTCCTCACCTCAAAACGGTCACTACGGTTACACTGAACCCCTCACCTCAACACGGTAACTACTGTTACACTGAACCCCCTCACAACACGGTAACTACTGTTACACTGAACCCCTCAACCACACGGTAACTACTGTTACACTGAACCCCTCCTCACCTCAACACGGTAACTACTGTTACACTGAACCCCTCACCTCAACACGGTAACTACTGTTACACTGAACCCCTCCTCACCTCAACACGGTAACTACTGTTACACTGAACCCCTCCTCACCTCAACACGGTAACTACTGTTACACTGAACCCCTCCTCACCTCAACACGGTAACTACAGTTACACTGAACCCCCTCCTCAACACGGTAACTACTGTTACACTGAACCCCTCCTCAACACGGTAACTACTGTTACACTGAACCCCTCCTCACCTCAACACGGTAACTACTGTTACACTGAACCCCTCCTCACCTCAACACGGTAACTACTGTTACACTGAACCCCTCCTCACCTCAACACGATAACTACTGTTACACTGAACCCCTCCTCACCTCAACACGGTAACTACTGTTACACTGAACCCCTCACCTCAACACGGTAACTACTGTTACACTGAACCCCTCCTCACCTCAACACGGTAACTACTGTTACACTGAACCCCTCCTCACCTCAACACGGTAACTACTGTTACACTGAACCCCTCCTCACCTCAACACGGTAACTACTGTTACACTGAACCCCTCCTCAACACGGTAACTACTGTTACACTGAACCCCTCCTCAACACGGTAACTACTGTTACACTGAACCCCTCCTCACCTCAACACGGTAACTACTGTTACACTGAACCCCTCCTCACCTCAACACGGTCACTACGGTTACACTGAACCCCTCCTCACCTCAACACGATAACTACTGTTACACTGAACCCCTCCTCACCTCAACACGGTAACTACTGTTACACTGAACCCCTCCTCAACACGGTAACTACTGTTACACTGAACCCCCTCCCTCAACACGGTAACTACTGTTACACTGAACCCCTCCTCACCTCAACACGGTAACTACTGTTACACTGAACCCCTCCTCACCTCAACACGGTAACTACGGTTACACTGAACCCCTCCTCACCTCAACACGGTAACTACTGTTACACTGAACCCCTCCTCACCTCAACACGGTAACTACTGTTACACTGAACCCCCTCACCTCAACACGGTAACTACTGTTACACTGAACCCCTCCTCACCTCAACACGGTAACTACTGTTACACTGAACCCTCCTCCTCAACACGGTAACTACTGTTACACTGAACCCCTCCTCATCAACACGGTAACTACTGTTACACTGAACCCCTCCTCACCTCAACACGGTAACTACTGTTACACTGAACCCCTCCTCACCTCAACACGGTAACTACTGTTACACTGAACCACTCCTCACCTCAACACGGTAACTACTGTTACACTGAACCCCTCCTCACCTCAACACGGTAACTACTGTTACACTGAACCCCTCCTCACCTCAACACGGTAACTACTGTTACACTGAACCCCTCACCTCAACACGGTAACTACTGTTACACTGAACCCCTCCTCACCTCAACACGGTAACTACTGTTACACTGAACCCCTCACCTCAACACGGTAACTACTGTTACACTGAACCCCTCCTCACCTCAACACGGTAACTACTGTTACACTGAACCCCTCCTCACCTCAACACGGTAACTACTGTTACACTGAACCCCTCCTCACCTCAACACAGTAACTACTGTTACACTGAACCCCTTCTCACCTCAACACGGTAACTACTGTTACACTGAACCCCTCCTCAACACGGTAACTACTGTTACACTGAACCCCTCCTCCCTCAACACGATAACTACTGTTACACTGAACCCCTCCTCAACACGATAACTACTGTTACACTGAACCCCTCCTCACCTCAACACAATAACTACTGTTACACTGAACCCCTCCTCAACACGGTAACTACTGTTACACTGAACCCCTCAACACGGTAACTACTGTTACACTGAAGCCCTCCTCACCTCAACACGGTAACTACTGTTACACTGAACCCCTCCTCACCTCAACACGGTAACTACTGTTACACTGAACCCCTCATCAACACGGTAACTTCTGTTACACTGAACCCCTTCTCACAACACGATAACTACTGTTACACTGAACCCCTCCTCAACACGGTAACTACGGTTACACTGAACCCCTCCTCACCTCAACACAATAACTACTGTTACACTGAACCCCTCCTCAACACGGTAACTACTGTTACACTGAACCCCTCCTCACCTCAACACAATAACTACTGTTACACTGAACCCCTCCTCACCTCAACACAGTAACTACTGTTACACTGAACCCCTCCTCACCTCAACACGGTAACTACTGTTACACTGAAGCCCTCCTCACCTCAACACGGTAACTACTGTTACACTGAACCCCTCCTCACCTCAACATGGTAACTACTGTTACACTGAACCTCTCCTCAACACGGTAACTACTGTTACACTGAACCCCTCCTCACCTCAACACGGTAACTACTGTTACACTGAACCCCTCCTCACCTCAACACGGTAACTACTGTTACACTGAACCCCTCCTCACCTCAACACAGTAACTACTGTTACACTGAACCCCTCCTCACCTCAACACGGTAACTACTGTTACACTGAACCCCTTCTCACCTCAACACGGTAACTACTGTTACACTGAACCCCTCCTCAACACGGTAACTACTGTTACACTGAACCCCTCCTCACCTCAACACAATAACTACTGTTACACTGAACCCCTCCTCAACACGGTAACTACTGTTACACTGAACCCCTCCTCACCTCAACACGGTAACTACTGTTACACTGAACCCCTACTCACCTCAACACGGTAACTACTGTTACACTGAACCCCTCCTGACCTCAACATGGTAACTACTGTTACACTGAACCCCTCCTCACCTCAACACGGTAACTACTGTTACACTGAACCCCTCCTCACCTCAACACGGTAACTACTGTTACACTGAACCCCTCCTCACCTCAACACGGTCACTACGGTTACACTGAACCCCTCCTCACCTCAACACGGTAACTACTGTTACACTGAACCCCTCCTCACCTCAACACGGTAACTACTGTTACACTGAACCCCTCATCAACACGGTAACTACTGTTACACTGAACCCCTCCTCACCTCAACACGGTAACTACTGTTACACTGAACCCCTCAACACGGTAACTACTGTTACACTGAACCCCTCCTCACCTCAACACGGTAACTACTGTTACACTGAACCCCTCATCAACACGGTAACTACTGTTACACTGAACCCCTCCTCACCTCAACAAGGTAACTACTGTTACACTGAACCCCTCCTCACCTCAACACGGTAACTACTGTTACACTGAACCCCTCCTCACCTCAACACAGTAACTACTGTTACACTGAACCCCTCCTCACCTCAACACGGTAACTACTGTTACACTGAACCCCTTCTCACCTCAACACGGTAACTACTGTTACACTGAACCCCTCATCAACACGGTAACTACTGTTACACTGAACCCCTCCTCACCTCAACATGGTAACTACTGTTACACTGAACCCCTCTTCACCTCAACACAGTAACTACTGTTACACTGAACCCCTCCTCACCTCAACACGGTAACTACTGTTACACTGAACCCCTTCTCACCTCAACACGGTAACTACTGTTACACTGAACCCCTCCTCAACACGGTAACTACGGTTACACTGAACCCCTCCTCACCTCAACACAATAACTACTGTTACACTGAACCCCTCCTCAACACGGTAACTACTGTTACACTGAACCCCTCCTCACCTCAACACGGTAACTACTGTTACACTGAACCCCTCCTCACCTCAACACGGTAACTACTGTTACACTGAACCCCTCCTCAACACGGTAACTACTGTTACACTGAACCCCTACTCACCTCAACACGGTAACTACTGTTACACTGAACCACTCACCTCAACACGGTAACTACTGTTACACTGAACCCCTCCTCACCTCAACACGGTAACTACTGTTACACTGAACCCCTCCTCACCTCAACACGGTAACTACTGTTACACTGAACCCCTCATCAACACGGTAACTACTGTTACACTGAACCCCTCCTCACCTCAACACGGTAACTACTGTTACACTGAACCCCTCCTCACCTCAACACGGTAACTACTGTTACACTGAACCCTCTCACCTCAACACGGTAACTACTGTTACACTGAACCCCTCCTCACCTCAACACGGTAACTACTGTTACACTGAACCCCTTCCTCACCTCAACACGGTAACTACTGTTACACTGAACCCCTCCTCACCACACGGTAACTACTGTTACACTGAACCCCTCCTCACCTCAACACGATAACTACTGTTACACTGAACCCCTCCTCAACACGGTAACTACTGTTACACTGAACCCCTCCTCACCTCAACACAATAACTACTGTTACACTGAACCCCTCCTCACCTCAACACGGTAACTACTGTTACACTGAACCCCTCCTCACCTCAACACGGTAACTACTGTTACACTGAACCCCTCACCTCAACACGGTAACTACTGTTACACTGAACCCCTCCTCACCTCAACATGGTAACTACTGTTACACTGAACCCCTCACCTCAACACGGTAACTACTGTTACACTGAACCCCTCCTCAGCTCAACACACTAACTACTGTTACACTGAACCCCTCCTCACCTCAACACGGTCACTACGGTTACACTGAACCCCTCACCTCAACACGGTAACTACTGTTACACTGAACCCCTCCTCACCTCAACACGGTAACTACTGTTACACTGAACCCCTCCTCACCTCAACACGGTAACTACTGTTACACTGAACCCCTCATCAACACGGTAACTACTGTTACACTGAACCCCTCCTCACCTCAACACGGTAACTACTGTTACACTGAACCCCTCCTCAACACGGTAACTACTGTTACACTGAACCCCTCCTCACCTCAACACGGTAACTACTGTTACACTGAACCCCTCATCAACACGGTAACTACTGTTACACTGAACCCCTCATCAACACGGTAACTACTGTTACACTGAACCCCTCCTCACCTCAACACGGTAACTACTGTTACACTGAACCCCTCCTCACCTCAACATGGTAACTACTGTTACACTGAACCACTCCTCACCTCAACACAGTAACTACTGTTACACTGAACCCCTCCTCACCTCAACACGGTAACTACTGTTTCACTGACCCCCTTCTCACCTCAACACGGTAACTACTGTTACACTGAACCCCTCATCAACACGGTAACTACTGTTACACTGAACCCCTCCTCACCTCAACACGGTAACTACTGTTACACTGAACCCCTCATCAACACGGTAACTACTGTTACACTGAACCCCTCCTCACCTCAACACGGTAACTACTGTTACACTGAACCCCTCCTCACCTCAACACGGTAACTACTGTTACACTGAACCCCTCCTCACCTCAACACGGTAACTACTGTTACACTGAACCCCTTCTCACCTCAACACGGTAACTACTGTTACACTGAACCCCTCCTCAACACGGTAACTACGGTTACACTGAACCCCTCCTCACCTCAACACAATAACTACTGTTACACTGAACCCCTCCTCAACACAATAACTACTGTTACACTGAACCCCTCCTCACCTCAACACAATAACTACTGTTACACTGAACCCCTCCTCAACACGGTAACTACTGTTACACTGAACCCCTCAACACGGTAACTACTGTTACACTGAACCCCTCCTCACCTCAACACGGTAACTACTGTTACACTGAACCACTCACCTCAACACGGTAACTACTGTTACACTGAACCCCTCCTCACCTCAACATGGTAACTACTGTTACACTGAACCCCTCCTCACCTCAACACGGTAACTACTGTTACACTGAACCCCTCCTCACTTCAACACGGTAACTACGATTACACTGAACCCCTCCTCACCTCAACACGGTAACTACTGTTACACTGAACCCCTCGTCACCTCAACACGGTAACTACTGTTACACTGCACCCCTCCTCACCTCAACACGGTAACTACTGTTACACTGAACCCCTCCTCAACACGGTAACTACTGTTACACTGAACCCCTCCTCAACACGGTAACTACTGTTACACTGAACCCCTCCTCACCTCAACACGGTAACTACTGTTACACTGAACCCCTCCTCACCTCAACACGGTAACTACTGTTACACTGAACCCCTCCTCACCTCAACACGGTAACTACTGTTACACTGAACCCCTCCTCACCTCAACACGGTAACTACTGTTACACTGAACCCCTCATCAACACGGTAACTTCTGTTACACTGAACCCCTTCTCACAACACGATAACTACTGTTACACTGAACCCCTCCTCAACACGGTAACTACGGTTACACTGAACCCCTCCTCACCTCAACACAATAACTACTGTTACACTGAACCCCTCCTCAACACGGTAACTACTGTTACACTGAACCCCTCCTCACCTCAACACGGTCACTACGGTTACACTGAACCCCTCCTCACCTCAACACGATAACTACTGTTACACTGAACCCCTCCTCACCTCAACACGGTAACTACTGTTACACTGAACCCCTCCTCAACACGGTAACTACTGTTACACTGAACCCCTCAACACGGTAACTACTGTTACACTGAACCCCTCCTCACCTCAACACAGTAACTACTGTTACACTGAACCCCTCCTCACCTCAACACGGTAACTACTGTTACACTGAACCCCTCCTCACCTCAACACGGTAACTACTGTTACACTGAACCCCTCCTCACCTCAACACGGTAACTACTGTTACACTGAACCCCTCCTCACCTCAACACGGTAACTACTGTTACACTGAACCCCTCCTCAACACGGTAACTACTGTTACACTGAACCCCTCAACACGGTAACTACTGTTACACTGAACCCCTCCTCACCTCAACACGGTAACTACTGTTACACTGAACCCCTCCTCACCTCAACACGGTAACTACTGTTACACTGAACCCCTCCTCACCTCAACACGGTAACTACTGTTACACTGAACCCCTCACCTCAACACGGTAACTACTATTACACTGAACCCCTCATCAACACGGTAACTACTGTTACACTGAACCCCTCCTCACCTCAACACGGTAACTACTGTTACACTGAACCCCTCATCAACACGGTAACTACTGTTACACTGAACCCCTCCTCACCTCAACACGGTAACTACTGTTACACTGAACCCCTCCACACCTCAACACGGTAACTACGGTTACACTGAACCCCTCCTCACCTCAACACGGTAACTACTGTTACACTGAACCCCTCACCTCAACACGGTAACTACTGTTACACTGAACCCCTCATCAACACGGTAACTACTGTTACACTGAACCCCTCCTCACCTCAACACGGTAACTACTGTTACACTGAACCCCTCCTCACCTCAACACGGTAACTACTGTTACACTGAACCCCTCCTCACCTCAACACGGTAACTACTGTTACACTGAACCCCTCCTCAACACGGTAACTACTGTTACACTGAACCCCTCCTCAACACGGTAACTACTGTTACACTGAACCCCTCCTCACCTCAACACGGTAACTACTGTTACACTGAACCCCTCCTCACCTCAACACGGTAACTACTGTTACACTGAACCCCTCCCACCTCAACACGGTAACTACTGTTACACTGAACCCCTCCTCACCTCAACACGGTAACTACTGTTACACTGAACCCCTCCTCACCTCAACACGGTAACTACTGTTACACTGAACCCCTCATCAACACGGTAACTACTGTTACACTGAACCCCTCCTCACCTCAACACGGTAACTACTGTTACACTGAACCCCTCCTCACCTCAACACGGTAACTACTGTTACACTGAACCCCTCCTCACCTCAACACGGTAACTACAGTTACACTGAACCCCTCCTCAACACGGTAACTACTGTTACACTGAACCCCTCCTCAACACGGTAACTACTGTTACACTGAACCCCTCCTCACCTCAACACGGTAACTACTGTTACACTGAACCCCTCACCTCAACACGGTAACTACTGTTACACTGAACCCCTCCTCACCTCAACACGGTAACTACTGTTACACTGAACCCCTCCCTCAACACGGTAACTACTGTTACACTGAACCCCTCCTCACCTCAACACGGTAACTACTGTTACACTGAACCCCCTCACCTCAACACGGTAACTACTGTTACACTGAACCCCTCCTCACCTCAACACGGTAACTACTGTTACACTGAACCCCTCCTCACCTCAACACGGTAACTACTGTTACACTGAACCCCTCCTCACCTCAACACGGTAACTACTGTTACACTGAACCCCTCCTCACCTCAACACGGTAACTACTGTTACACTGAACCCCTCCTCACCTCAACACGGTAACTACTGTTACACTGAACCCCTCCTCACCTCAACACGATAACTACTGTTACACTGAACCCCTCCTCAGCTCAACACGGTAAGTACGGCTACACTGAACCCCTCCTCACCTCAACACGGTAACTACTGTTACACTGAACCCCTCCTCACCTCAACACGGTCACTACGGTTACACTGAACCCCTCCTCACCTCAACACGATAACTACTGTTACACTGAACCCCTCCTCACCTCAACACGGTAACTACTGTTACACTGAACCCCTCCTCAACACGGTAACTACTGTTACACTGAACCCCTCAACACGGTAACTACTGTTACACTGAACCCCTCCTCACCTCAACACAGTAACTACTGTTACACTGAACCCCTCCTCACCTCAACACGGTAACTACTGTTACACTGAACCCCTCCTCACCTCAACACGGTAACTACTGTTACACTGAACCCCTCCTCACCTCAACACGGTAACTACTGTTACACTGAACCCCTCCTCACCTCAACACGGTAACTACTGTTACACTGAACCCCTCCTCAACACGGTAACTACTGTTACACTGAACCCCTCCTCAACACGGTAACTACTGTTACACTGAACCCCTCCTCACCTCAACACGGTAACTACTGTTACACTGAACCCCTCCTCACCTCAACACGGTAACTACTGTTACACTGAACCCCTCCTCACCTCAACACGGTAACTACTGTTACACTGAACCCCTCTCACCTCAACACGGTAACTACTGTTACACTGAACCCCCTCACCTCAACACGGTAACTACTGTTACACTGAACCCCTCCTCACCTCAACACGGTAACTACTGTTACACTGAACCCCTCCTCACCTCAACACGGTAACTACTGTTACACTGAACCCCTCCTCACCTCAACACGATAACTACTGTTACACTGAACCCCTCCTCACCTCAACACGGTAACTACTGTTACACTGAACCCCTCCTCACCTCAACACGGTAACTACTGTTACACTGAACCCCTCCTCACCTCAACACGGTCACTACGGTTACACTGAACCCCTCCTCACCTCAACACGATAACTACTGTTACACTGAACCCCTCCTCACCTCAACACGGTAACTACTGTTACACTGAACCCCTCCTCAACACGGTAACTACTGTTACACTGAACCCCTCAACACGGTAACTACTGTTACACTGAACCCCTCCTCACCTCAACACGGTAACTACTGTTACACTGAACCCCTCCTCACCTCAACACGGTAACTACTGTTACACTGAACCCCTCCTCACCTCAACACGGTAACTACTGTTACACTGAACCCCTCCTCACCTCAACACGGTAACTACTGTTACACTGAACCCCTCCTCACCTCAACACGGTAACTACTGTTACACTGAACCCCTCCTCAACACGGTAACTACTGTTACACTGAACCCCTCCACCTCAACACGGTAACTACTGTTACACTGAACCCCTCCTCACCTCAACACGGTAACTACTGTTACACTGAACCCCTCCTCACCTCAACACGGTAACTACTGTTACACTGAACCCCTCCTCACCTCAACACGGTAACTACTGTTACACTGAACCCTCCTCTCACCTCAACACGGTAACTACTGTTACACTGAACCCCCCCTCACCTCAACACGGTAACTACTGTTACACTGAACCCCTCCTCACCTCAACACGGTAACTACTGTTACACTGAACCCCTCCTCACCTCAACACGGTAACTACTGTTACACTGAACCCCTCCTCACCTCAACACGGTAACTACTGTTACACTGAACCCCCTCCACCTCAACACGGTAACTACTGTTACACTGAACCCCTCCTCACCTCAACACGGTAACTACTGTTACACTGAACCCTCCTCCTACCTCAACACGGTAACTACTGTTACACTGAACCCTCCTCCTACCTCAACACGGTAACTACTGTTACACTGAACCCCTCCTCACCTCAACACGGTAACTACTGTTACACTGAACCCCTCCTCACCTCAACACGGTAACTACTGTTACACTGAACCCCTCCTCACCTCAACACGGTAACTACTGTTACACTGAACCCCTCCTCCTCAACACGGTAACTACTGTTACACTGAACCCCCTCCTCAACACGGTAACTACTGTTACACTGAACCCCTCCTCACCTCAACACGGTAACTACTGTTACACTGAACCCCTCCTCACCTCAACACGGTAACTACTGTTACACTGAACCCCTCCTCACCTCAACACGATAACTACTGTTACACTGAACCCCTCCTCACCTCAACACGGTAACTACGGTTACACTGAACCCTCCTCACCTCAACCACGGTAACTACTGTTACACTGAACCCCTCCTCACCTCAACACGGTAACTACTGTTACACTGAACCCCTCCTCACCTCAACACGGTAACTACTGTTACACTGAACCCCTCCTCACCTCAACACGGTAACTACTGTTACACTGAACCCCTCCTCCCTCAACACGGTAACTACTGTTACACTGAACCCCTCCTCAACACGGTAACTACTGTTACACTGAACCCCTCCTCACCTCAACACGGTAACTACTGTTACACTGAACCCCTCCTCACCTCAACACGGTCACTACGGTTACACTGAACCCCTCCTCACCTCAACACGATAACTACTGTTACACTGAACCCCTCCTCACCTCAACACGGTAAGTACGGTTACACTGAACCCCTCCTCACCTCAACACGGTAACTACTGTTACACTGAACCCCTCCTCACCTCAACACGGTCACTACTGTTACACTGAACCCCTCACCTCAACACGATAACTACTGTTACACTGAACCCCTCCTCACCTCAACACGGTAACTACTGTTACACTGAACCCCTCCTCAACACGGTAACTACTGTTACACTGAACCCCTCCTCACCTCAACACGGTAACTACTGTTACACTGAACCCCTCCTCACCTCAACACGGTAACTACTGTTACACTGAACCCCTCCTCACCTCAACACGGTAACTACTGTTACACTGAACCCCTCCTCACCTCAACACGGTAACTACTGTTACACTGAACCCCTCCTCACCTCAACACGGTAACTACTGTTACACTGAACCCCTCCTCACCTCAACACGGTAACTACTGTTACACTGAACCCCTCCTCACCTCAACACGGTAACTACTGTTACACTGAACCCCTCCTCCCTCAACACGGTAACTACTGTTACACTGAACCCCTCCACCTCAACACGGTAACTACTGTTACACTGAACCCCTCCTCACCTCAACACGGTAACTACTGTTACACTGAACCCCTCCTCACCTCAACACGGTAACTACTGTTACACTGAACCCCTCCTCACCTCAACACGGTAACTACTGTTACACTGAACCCCTCCCTCAACACGGTAACTACTGTTACACTGAACCCCTCCTCACCTCAACACGGTAACTACTGTTACACTGAACCCCTCCTCACCTCAACACGGTAACTACTGTTACACTGAACCCCTCCTCACCTCAACACGGTAACTACTGTTACACTGAACCCCTCCTCCCTCAACACGGTAACTACTGTTACACTGAACCCCTCCTCAACACGGTAACTACTGTTACACTGAACCCCTCCTCACCTCAACACGGTAACTACTGTTACACTGAACCCCTCCTCACCTCAACACGGTAACTACTGTTACACTGAACCCCTCCTCACCTCAACACGGTAACTACTGTTACACTGAACCCCTCCTCACCTCAACACGGTAACTACTGTTACACTGAACCCCTCCTCACCTCAACACGGTAACTACTGTTACACTGAACCCCTCCTCACCTCAACACGGTAACTACTGTTACACTGAACCCCTCCTCACCTCAACACGGTAACTACTGTTACACTGAACCCCTCCTCACCTCAACACGGTAACTACTGTTACACTGAACCCCTCCTCACCTCAACACGGTAACTACTGTTACACTGAACCCCTCCTCACCTCAACACGGTAACTACTGTTACACTGAACCCCTCCTCACCTCAACACGGTAACTACTGTTACACTGAACCCCTCCTCACCTCAACACGGTAACTACTGTTACACTGAACCCCTCCTCACCTCAACACGGTAACTACTGTTACACTGAACCCCTCCTCAACACGGTAACTACTGTTACACTGAACCCCTCACTCAACACGGTAACTACTGTTACACTGAACCCCTCCTCACCCTCAACACGGTAACTACTGTTACACTGAACCCCTCCTCACCTCAACACGGTAACTACTGTTACACTGAACCCCTCCTCACCTCAACACGGTAACTACTGTTACACTGAACCCCTCCTCACCTCAACACGGTAACTACTGTTACACTGAACCCCTCCTCACCTCAACACGGTAACTACTGTTACACTGAACCCCTCCCTCAACACGGTAACTACTGTTACACTGAACCCTCCTCCCTCAACACGGTAACTACTGTTACACTGAACCCCTCCTCACCTCAACACGGTAACTACTGTTACACTGAACCCCTCCTCACCTCAACACGGTAACTACTGTTACACTGAACCCCTCCTCTCAACACGGTAACTACTGTTACACTGAACCCCTCCTCCCTCAACACGGTAACTACTGTTACACTGAACCCCTCCCCTCAACACGGTAACTACTGTTACACTGAACCCCTCCTCACCTCAACACGGTAACTACTGTTACACTGAACCCCTCCTCACCTCAACACGGTAACTACTGTTACACTGAACCCCTCCTCACCTCAACACGGTAACTACTGTTACACTGAACCCTCTCACCTCAACACGGTAACTACTGTTACACTGAACCCCTCCTCACCTCAACACGGTAACTACTGTTACACTGAACCCCTCCACTCAACACGGTAACTACTGTTACACTGAACCCCTCCTCACCTCAACACGGTAACTACTGTTACACTGAACCCCTCCTCACCTCAACACGGTAACTACTGTTACACTGAACCCCTCCTCACCTCAACACGGTAACTACTGTTACACTGAACCCCTCCTCACCTCAACACGGTAACTACTGTTACACTGAACCCCTCCTCACCTCAACACGGTAACTACTGTTACACTGAACCCCTCCTCACCTCAACACGGTAACTACTGTTACACTGAACCCCTCCTCACCTCAACACGGTAACTACTGTTACACTGAACCCCTCCTCACCTCAACACGGTAACTACTGTTACACTGAACCCCTCTCACCTCAACACGGTAACTACTGTTACACTGAACCCCTCCTCACCTCAACACGGTAACTACTGTTACACTGAACCCCTCCTCACCTCAACACGGTAACTACTGTTACACTGAACCCCTCCTCACCTCAACACGGTAACTACTGTTACACTGAACCCTCCTCCCCTCAACACGGTAACTACTGTTACACTGAACCCCTCCTCACCTCAACACGGTAACTACTGTTACACTGAACCCTCCTCACCTCAACACGGTAACTACTGTTACACTGAACCCCTCCCTCAACACGGTAACTACTGTTACACTGAACCCCTCCCCTCAACACGGTAACTACTGTTACACTGAACCCCTCACCTCAACACGGTAACTACTGTTACACTGAACCCCTCCTCACCTCAACACGGTAACTACTGTTACACTGAACCCCTCCTCACCTCAACACGGTAACTACTGTTACACTGAACCCCTCCTCACCTCAACACGGTAACTACTGTTACACTGAACCCCTCCTCACCTCAACACGGTAACTACTGTTACACTGAACCCCTCCTCACCTCAACACGGTAACTACTGTTACACTGAACCCCTCCTCACCTCAACACGGTAACTACTGTTACACTGAACCCCTCCTCACCTCAACACGGTAACTACTGTTACACTGAACCCCTCCTCACCTCAACACGGTAACTACTGTTACACTGAACCCCTCCTCACCTCAACACGGTAACTACTGTTACACTGAACCCCTCCTCACCTCAACACGGTAACTACTGTTACACTGAACCCCTCCTCACCTCAACACGGTAACTACTGTTACACTGAACCCCTCCTCACCTCAACACGGTAACTACTGTTACACTGAACCCCTCCTCACCTCAACACGGTAACTACTGTTACACTGAACCCCTCCTCAACACGGTAACTACTGTTACACTGAACCCTCTAACACGGTAACTACTGTTACACTGAACCCCTCCTCACCTCAACACGGTAACTACTGTTACACTGAACCCCTCCTCACCTCAACACGGTAACTACTGTTACACTGAACCCCTCCTCACCTCAACACGGTAACTACTGTTACACTGAACCCCTCCTCACCTCAACACGGTAACTACTGTTACACTGAACCCCTCCTCACCTCAACACGGTAACTACTGTTACACTGAACCCCTCCTCACCTCAACACGGTAACTACTGTTACACTGAACCCCTCCTCCCTCAACACGGTAACTACTGTTACACTGAACCCCTCCTCACCTCAACACGGTAACTACTGTTACACTGAACCCCTCCTCACCTCAACACGGTAACTACTGTTACACTGAACCCCTCCTCACCTCAACACGGTAACTACTGTTACACTGAACCCCTCCTCCCTCAACACGGTAACTACTGTTACACTGAACCCCTCACCTCAACACGGTAACTACTGTTACACTGAACCCCTCCACCTCAACACGGTAACTACTGTTACACTGAACCCCTCCTCACCTCAACACGGTAACTACTGTTACACTGAACCCCTCCTCACCTCAACACGGTAACTACTGTTACACTGAACCCCTCCTCACCTCAACACGGTAACTACTGTTACACTGAACCCCTCACCTCAACACGGTAACTACTGTTACACTGAACCCCTCAACACGGTAACTACTGTTACACTGAACCCCTCACCTCAACACGGTAACTACTGTTACACTGAACCCCTCCTCACCTCAACACGGTAACTACTGTTACACTGAACCCCTCCTCACCTCAACACGGTAACTACTGTTACACTGAACCCCTCCTCACCTCAACACGGTAACTACAGTTACACTGAACCCCTCCTCAACACGGTAACTACTGTTACACTGAACCCCTCCTCAACACGGTAACTACTGTTACACTGAACCCCTCCTCACCTCAACACGGTAACTACTGTTACACTGAACCCCTCCTCACCTCAACACGGTAACTACTGTTACACTGAACCCCTCCTCACCTCAACACGATAACTACTGTTACACTGAACCCCTCCTCACCTCAACACGGTAACTACGGTTACACTGAACCCCTCACCTCAACACGGTAACTACTGTTACACTGAACCCCTCCTCACCTCAACACGGTAACTACTGTTACACTGAACCCCTCCTCACCTCAACACGGTAACTACTGTTACACTGAACCCCTCCTCACCTCAACACGGTAACTACTGTTACACTGAACCCCTCCTCAACACGGTAACTACTGTTACACTGAACCCCTCCTCAACACGGTAACTACTGTTACACTGAACCCCTCCTCACCTCAACACGGTAACTACTGTTACACTGAACCCCTCCTCACCTCAACACGGTAACTACTGTTACACTGAACCCCTCCTCACCTCAACACGGTAACTACTGTTACACTGAACCCCTCCTCACCTCAACACGGTAACTACTGTTACACTGAACCCCTCCTCACCTCAACACGGTAACTACTGTTACACTGAACCCCTCCTCACCTCAACACGGTAACTACTGTTACACTGAACCCCTCACCTCAACACGGTAACTACTGTTACACTGAACCCCTCCTCACCTCAACACGGTAACTACTGTTACACTGAACCCCTCCTCCCTCAACACGGTAACTACTGTTACACTGAACCCCTCCTCACCTCAACACGGTAACTACTGTTACACTGAACCCCTCCTCACCTCAACACGGTAACTACTGTTACACTGAACCCCTCCTCACCTCAACACGGTAACTACTGTTACACTGAACCCCTCCTCACCTCAACACGGTAACTACTGTTACACTGAACCCCTCCTCACCTCAACACGGTAACTACTGTTACACTGAACCCCTCCACCTCAACACGGTAACTACTGTTACACTGAACCCCTCCTCACCTCAACACGGTAACTACTGTTACACTGAACCCCTCCTCACCTCAACACGGTAACTACTGTTACACTGAACCCCTCCTCACCTCAACACGGTAACTACTGTTACACTGAACCCCTCCTCACCTCAACACGGTAACTACTGTTACACTGAACCCCTCCTCACCTCAACACGGTAACTACTGTTACACTGAACCCCTCCTCACCTCAACACGGTAACTACTGTTACACTGAACCCCTCCTCACCCAACACGGTAACTACTGTTACACTGAACCCCTCCTCACCTCAACACGGTAACTACTGTTACACTGAACCCCTCCTCACCTCAACACGGTAACTACTGTTACACTGAACCCCTCCTCACCTCAACACGGTAACTACTGTTACACTGAACCCCTCCTCACCTCAACACGGTAACTACTGTTACACTGAACCCCTCCTCACCTCAACACGGTAACTACTGTTACACTGAACCCCTCCTCACCTCAACACGGTAACTACTGTTACACTGAACCCCTCCTCACCTCAACACGGTAACTACTGTTACACTGAACCCCCTCCCTCAACACGGTAACTACTGTTACACTGAACCCCTCCTCACCTCAACACGGTAACTACTGTTACACTGAACCCCTCCTCACCTCAACACGGTAACTACTGTTACACTGAACCCCTCCTCACCTCAACACGGTAACTACTGTTACACTGAACCCTCCTCCCTCAACACGGTAACTACTGTTACACTGAACCCCTCCTCACCTCAACACGGTAACTACTGTTACACTGAACCCCTCCTCACCTCAACACGGTAACTACTGTTACACTGAACCCCTCCTCACCTCAACACGGTAACTACTGTTACACTGAACCCCTCCTCACCTCAACACGGTAACTACTGTTACACTGAACCCCTCCTCACCTCAACACGGTAACTACTGTTACACTGAACCCCTCCTCACCTCAACACGGTAACTACTGTTACACTGAACCCCTCCTCACCTCAACACGGTAACTACTGTTACACTGAACCCCTCCTCACCTCAACACGGTAACTACTGTTACACTGAACCCCTCCTCACCTCAACACGGTAACTACTGTTACACTGAACCCCTCCTCACCTCAACACGGTAACTACTGTTACACTGAACCCCTCCTCACCTCAACACGGTAACTACTGTTACACTGAACCCCTCCTCACCTCAACACGGTAACTACTGTTACACTGAACCCCTCCTCACCTCAACACGGTAACTACTGTTACACTGAACCCCTCCTCACCTCAACACGGTAACTACTGTTACACTGAACCCCTCCTCAACACGGTAACTACTGTTACACTGAACCCCTCCTCAACACGGTAACTACTGTTACACTGAACCCCTCCTCACCTCAACACGGTAACTACTGTTACACTGAACCCCTCCTCACCTCAACACGGGAACTACTGTTACACTGAACCCCTCCTCACCTCAACACGGTAACTACTGTTACACTGAACCCCTCCTCACCTCAACACGGTAACTACTGTTACACTGAACCCCTCCTCACCTCAACACGGTAACTACTGTTACACTGAACCCCTCCTCAACACGGTAACTACTGTTACACTGAACCCCTCCCCTCAACACGGTAACTACTGTTACACTGAACCCCTCCTCACCTCAACACGGTAACTACTGTTACACTGAACCCCTCCTCACCTCAACACGGTAACTACTGTTACACTGAACCCCTCCTCACCTCAACACGGTAACTACTGTTACACTGAACCCCTCCTCACCTCAACACGGTAACTACTGTTACACTGAACCCCTCCTCAACACGGTAACTACTGTTACACTGAACCCCTCCTCACCTCAACACGGTAACTACTGTTACACTGAACCCCTCCTCACCTCAACACGGTAACTACTGTTACACTGAACCCCTCCTCACCTCAACACGGTAACTACTGTTACACTGAACCCCCCTCCCTCAACACGGTAACTACTGTTACACTGAACCCCTCCTCACCTCAACACGGTAACTACTGTTACACTGAACCCCTCCTCAACACGGTAACTACTGTTACACTGAACCCCTCCTCACCTCAACACGGTAACTACTGTTACACTGAACCCCTCCTCACCTCAACACGGTAACTACTGTTACACTGAACCCCTCCTCACCTCAACACGGTAACTACTGTTACACTGAACCCCTCCTCACCTCAACACGGTAACTACTGTTACACTGAACCCCTCCTCACCTCAACACGGTAACTACTGTTACACTGAACCCCTCCTCACCTCAACACGGTAACTACTGTTACACTGAACCCCTCCTCACCTCAACACGGTAACTACTGTTACACTGAACCCCTCCTCACCTCAACACGGTAACTACTGTTACACTGAACCCCCTCCCTCAACACGGTAACTACTGTTACACTGAACCCCCTCTCACCTCAACACGGTAACTACTGTTACACTGAACCCCTCCTCACCTCAACACGGTAACTACTGTTACACTGAACCCCTCCTCACCTCAACACGGTAACTACTGTTACACTGAACCCCTCCACCTCAACACGGTAACTACTGTTACACTGAACCCCTCCTCACCTCAACACGGTAACTACTGTTACACTGAACCCCTCTCACCTCAACACGGTAACTACTGTTACACTGAACCCCTCCTCACCTCAACACGGTAACTACTGTTACACTGAACCCCCTCCTCAACACGGTAACTACTGTTACACTGAACCCCTCCCTCAACACGGTAACTACTGTTACACTGAACCCCTCCTCACCTCAACACGGTAACTACTGTTACACTGAACCCCTCCTCACCTCAACACGGTAACTACTGTTACACTGAACCCCTCCTCACCTCAACACGGTAACTACTGTTACACTGAACCCCTCCTCACCTCAACACGGTAACTACTGTTACACTGAACCCCTCCTCACCTCAACACGGTAACTACTGTTACACTGAACCCCTCCTCACCTCAACACGGTAACTACTGTTACACTGAACCCCTCCTCACCTCAACACGGTAACTACTGTTACACTGAACCCCTCCTCACCTCAACACGGTAACTACTGTTACACTGAACCCCTCCTCACCTCAACACGGTAACTACTGTTACACTGAACCCCTCCTCACCTCAACACGGTAACTACTGTTACACTGAACCCCTCCTCACCTCAACACGGTAACTACTGTTACACTGAACCCCTCCTCACCTCAACACGGTAACTACTGTTACACTGAACCCCTCCTCACCTCAACACGGTAACTACTGTTACACTGAACCCCTCCTCACCTCAACACGGTAACTACTGTTACACTGAACCCCTTCTAACACGGTAACTACTGTTACACTGAACCCCTCCTCACCTCAACACGGTAACTACTGTTACACTGAACCCCTCCTCACCTCAACACGGTAACTACTGTTACACTGAACCCCTCCTCACCTCAACACGGTAACTACTGTTACACTGAACCCCTCCTCACCTCAACACGGTAACTACTGTTACACTGAACCCCTCCTCACCTCAACACGGTAACTACTGTTACACTGAACCCTCCTCCTCAACACGGTAACTACTGTTACACTGAACCCCTCCCTCAACACGGTAACTACTGTTACACTGAACCCCTCCTCACCTCAACACGGTAACTACTGTTACACTGAACCCCTCCTCACCTCAACACGGTAACTACTGTTACACTGAACCCCTCCTCACCTCAACACGGTAACTACTGTTACACTGAACCCCTCCTCACCTCAACACGGTAACTACTGTTACACTGAACCCCTCCTCACCTCAACACGGTAACTACTGTTACACTGAACCCCTCCTCACCTCAACACGGTAACTACTGTTACACTGAACCCCTCCTCACCTCAACACGGTAACTACTGTTACACTGAACCCCTCACCTCAACACGGTAACTACTGTTACACTGAACCCCTCCTCACCTCAACACGGTAACTACTGTTACACTGAACCCCTCCTCACCTCAACACGGTAACTACTGTTACACTGAACCCCTCCTCACCTCAACACGGTAACTACTGTTACACTGAACCCCTCCTCACCTCAACACGGTAACTACTGTTACACTGAACCCCTCCTCACCTCAACACGGTAACTACTGTTACACTGAACCCCTCCTCACCTCAACACGGTAACTACTGTTACACTGAACCCCTCCTCACCTCAACACGGTAACTACTGTTACACTGAACCCCTCACCTCAACACGGTAACTACTGTTACACTGAACCCCTCATCAACACGGTAACTACTGTTACACTGAACCCCCTCACCTCAACACGGTAACTACTGTTACACTGAACCCCTCCTCACCTCAACACGGTAACTACTGTTACACTGAACCCCTCCTCACCTCAACACGGTAACTACTGTTACACTGAACCCCTCCTCACCTCAACACGGTAACTACTGTTACACTGAACCCCTCCTCAACACGGTAACTACTGTTACACTGAACCCCTCCTCACCTCAACACGGTAACTACTGTTACACTGAACCCCTCCTCACCTCAACACGGTAACTACTGTTACACTGAACCCCTCCTCACCTCAACACGGTAACTACTGTTACACTGAACCCCTCCTCACCTCAACACGGTAACTACTGTTACACTGAACCCCTCCTCACCTCAACACGGTAACTACTGTTACACTGAACCCCTCCTCACCTCAACACGGTAACTACTGTTACACTGAACCCCTCCTCACCTCAACACGGTAACTACTGTTACACTGAACCCCTCCTCACCTCAACACGGTAACTACTGTTACACTGAACCCCTCCTCACCTCAACACGGTAACTACTGTTACACTGAACCCTCCTCACCTCAACACGGTAACTACTGTTACACTGAACCCCTCCTCACCTCAACACGGTAACTACTGTTACACTGAACCCCTCCTCACCTCAACACGGTAACTACTGTTACACTGAACCCCTCCTCACCTCAACACGGTAACTACTGTTACACTGAACCCCTCCTCACCTCAACACGGTAACTACTGTTACACTGAACCCCTCCTCACCTCAACACGGTAACTACTGTTACACTGAACCCCTCCTCACCTCAACACGGTAACTACTGTTACACTGAACCCCTCCTCACCTCAACACGGTAACTACTGTTACACTGAACCCTCCTCACCTCAACACGGTAACTACTGTTACACTGAACCCCTCACCTCAACACGGTAACTACTGTTACACTGAACCCCTCCTCACCTCAACACGGTAACTACTGTTACACTGAACCCCTCCTCACCTCAACACGGTAACTACTGTTACACTGAACCCCTCCTCACCTCAACACGGTAACTACTGTTACACTGAACCCCTCCTACCTCAACACGGTAACTACTGTTACACTGAACCCCTCCTCACCTCAACACGGTAACTACTGTTACACTGAACCCTCCTCACCTCAACACGGTAACTACTGTTACACTGAACCCCTCCTCACCTCAACACGGTAACTACTGTTACACTGAACCCCCTCCTCAACACGGTAACTACTGTTACACTGAACCCCCTCCCTCAACACGGTAACTACTGTTACACTGAACCCCTCCTCACCTCAACACGGTAACTACTGTTACACTGAACCCCTCCTCACCTCAACACGGTAACTACTGTTACACTGAACCCCTCCTCCCTCAACACGGTAACTACTGTTACACTGAACCCCTCCTCACCTCAACACGGTAACTACTGTTACACTGAACCCCTCCTCACCTCAACACGGTAACTACTGTTACACTGAACCCTCCTCACCTCAACACGGTAACTACTGTTACACTGAACCCCTCCTCCCCTCCAACACGGTAACTACTGTTACACTGAACCCCTCCTCACCTCAACACGGTAACTACTGTTACACTGAACCCCTCCTCACCTCAACACGGTAACTACTGTTACACTGAACCCCTCCCTCAACACGGTAACTACTGTTACACTGAACCCCTCCTCACCTCAACACGGTAACTACTGTTACACTGAACCCCTCCTCACCTCAACACGGTAACTACTGTTACACTGAACCCCTCCTCACCTCAACACGGTAACTACTGTTACACTGAACCCCTCCTCACCTCAACACGGTAACTACTGTTACACTGAACCCCTCCTCACCTCAACACGGTAACTACTGTTACACTGAACCCCTCCTCACCTCAACACGGTAACTACTGTTACACTGAACCCCTCCTCACCTCAACACGGTAACTACTGTTACACTGAACCCCTCTACCTCAACACGGTAACTACTGTTACACTGAACCCCTCCTCACCTCAACACGGTAACTACTGTTACACTGAACCCCTCCTCACCTCAACACGGTAACTACTGTTACACTGAACCCCTCCTCACCTCAACACGGTAACTACTGTTACACTGAACCCCTCACCTCAACACGGTAACTACTGTTACACTGAACCCCTCCTCACCTCAACACGGTAACTACTGTTACACTGAACCCCTCACCTCAACACGGTAACTACTGTTACACTGAACCCCTCCTCACCTCAACACGGTAACTACTGTTACACTGAACCCCTCCTCACCTCAACACGGTAACTACTGTTACACTGAACCCCTCCTCACCTCAACACGGTAACTACTGTTACACTGAACCCCTCCTCACCTCAACACGGTAACTACTGTTACACTGAACCCCTCCTCACCTCAACACGGTAACTACTGTTACACTGAACCCCTCCTCACCTCAACACGGTAACTACTGTTACACTGAACCCCTCCTCACCTCAACACGGTAACTACTGTTACACTGAACCCCTCCTCACCTCAACACGGTAACTACTGTTACACTGAACCCTCCTCACCTCAACACGGTAACTACTGTTACACTGAACCCCTCCTCAACACGGTAACTACTGTTACACTGAACCCCTCCTCACCTCAACACGGTAACTACTGTTACACTGAACCCCTCCTCAACACGGTAACTACTGTTACACTGAACCCCTCCTCACCTCAACACGGTAACTACTGTTACACTGAACCCCTCCTCAACACGGTAACTACTGTTACACTGAACCCCTCCTCAACACGGTAACTACTGTTACACTGAACCCCTCCTCACCTCAACACGGTAACTACTGTTACACTGAACCCCTCCTCACCTCAACACGGTAACTACTGTTACACTGAACCCCTCCTCACCTCAACACGGTAACTACTGTTACACTGAACCCCTCCTCACCTCAACACGGTAACTACTGTTACACTGAACCCCCCTCACCTCAACACGGTAACTACTGTTACACTGAACCCCTCCTCACCTCAACACGGTAACTACTGTTACACTGAACCCCTCCTCACCTCAACACGGTAACTACTGTTACACTGAACCCCTCCTCACCTCAACACGGTAACTACTGTTACACTGAACCCCTCCTCACCTCAACACGGTAACTACTGTTACACTGAACCCCTCCTCACCTCAACACGGTAACTACTGTTACACTGAACCCCTCCTCACCTCAACACGGTAACTACTGTTACACTGAACCCCTCCTCACCTCAACACGGTAACTACTGTTACACTGAACCCCTCCTCACCTCAACACGGTAACTACTGTTACACTGAACCCCTCCTCACCTCAACACGGTAACTACTGTTACACTGAACCCCTCCTCACCTCAACACGGTAACTACTGTTACACTGAACCCCTCCTCACCTCAACACGGTAACTACTGTTACACTGAACCCCTCCTCACCTCAACACGGTAACTACTGTTACACTGAACCCCTCCTCACCTCAACACGGTAACTACTGTTACACTGAACCCCTCCCTCAACACGGTAACTACTGTTACACTGAACCACTCACCTCAACACGGTAACTACTGTTACACTGAACCCCTCCTCACCTCAACACGGTAACTACTGTTACACTGAACCCCTCACCTCAACACGGTAACTACTGTTACACTGAACCCCTCACCTCAACACGGTAACTACTGTTACACTGAACCCCTCCTCACCTCAACACGGTAACTACTGTTACACTGAACCCCTCCTCACCTCAACACGGTAACTACTGTTACACTGAACCCCTCACCTCAACACGGTAACTACTGTTACACTGAACCCCTCCTCACCTCAACACGGTAACTACTGTTACACTGAACCCCTCCTCACCTCAACACGGTAACTACTGTTACACTGAACCCCTCCTCACCTCAACACGGTAACTACTGTTACACTGAACCCCTCCTCACCTCAACACGGTAACTACTGTTACACTGAACCCCTCCTCACCTCAACACGGTAACTACTGTTACACTGAACCCCTCCTCACCTCAACACGGTAACTACTGTTACACTGAACCCCTCCTCACCTCAACACGGTAACTACTGTTACACTGAACCCCTCCTCACCTCAACACGGTAACTACTGTTACACTGAACCCCTCCTCACCTCAACACGGTAACTACTGTTACACTGAACCCCTCCTCACCTCAACACGGTAACTACTGTTACACTGAACCCCTCCTCACCTCAACACGGTAACTACTGTTACACTGAACCCCTCCTCACCTCAACACGGTAACTACTGTTACACTGAACCCCTCCTCACCTCAACACGGTAACTACTGTTACACTGAACCCCTCCTCACCTCAACACGGTAACTACTGTTACACTGAACCCCTCACCTCAACACGGTAACTACTGTTACACTGAACCCCTCCTCACCTCAACACGGTAACTACTGTTACACTGAACCCCTCCTCACCTCAACACGGTAACTACTGTTACACTGAACCCCTCCTCACCTCAACACGGTAACTACTGTTACACTGAACCCCTCCTCACCTCAACACGGTAACTACTGTTACACTGAACCCCTCCTCACCTCAACACGGTAACTACTGTTACACTGAACCCCTCCCTCAACACGGTAACTACTGTTACACTGAACCCCTCCTCACCTCAACACGGTAACTACTGTTACACTGAACCCCTCCTCACCTCAACACGGTAACTACTGTTACACTGAACCCCTCCTCACCTCAACACGGTAACTACTGTTACACTGAACCCCTCCTCACCTCAACACGGTAACTACTGTTACACTGAACCCCCTCCCTCAACACGGTAACTACTGTTACACTGAACCCCTCCTCACCTCAACACGGTAACTACTGTTACACTGAACCCCTCCTCACCTCAACACGGTAACTACTGTTACACTGAACCCCTCCTCACCTCAACACGGTAACTACTGTTACACTGAACCCCTCACCTCAACACGGTAACTACTGTTACACTGAACCCCTCCTCAACACGGTAACTACTGTTACACTGAACCCCTCCTCACCTCAACACGGTAACTACTGTTACACTGAACCCCTCCTCACCTCAACACGGTAACTACTGTTACACTGAACCCCTCCTCACCTCAACACGGTAACTACTGTTACACTGAACCCCTCCTCCTCAACACGGTAACTACTGTTACACTGAACCCCTCCTCACCTCAACACGGTAACTACTGTTACACTGAACCCCTCTACCTCAACACGGTAACTACTGTTACACTGAACCCCTCCTCACCTCAACACGGTAACTACTGTTACACTGAACCCCTCCTCACCTCAACACGGTAACTACTGTTACACTGAACCCCTCCTCACCTCAACACGGTAACTACTGTTACACTGAACCCCTCCTCACCTCAACACGGTAACTACTGTTACACTGAACCCCTCCTCACCTCAACACGGTAACTACTGTTACACTGAACCCCTCCTCACCTCAACACGGTAACTACTGTTACACTGAACCCCTCCTCACCTCAACACGGTAACTACTGTTACACTGAACCCCTCCTCACCTCAACACGGTAACTACTGTTACACTGAACCCCTCCTCACCTCAACACGGTAACTACTGTTACACTGAACCCCTCCTCACCTCAACACGGTAACTACTGTTACACTGAACCCCTCCTCACCTCAACACGGTAACTACTGTTACACTGAACCCCTCCTCACCTCAACACGGTCACTACGGTTACACTGAACCCCTCCTCACCTCAACACGGTAACTACTGTTACACTGAACCCCTCCTCACCTCAACACGGTAACTACTGTTACACTGAACCCCTCACCTCAACACGGTAACTACTGTTACACTGAACCCCTCCTCACCTCAACACGGTAACTACTGTTACACTGAACCCCTCCTCACCTCAACACGGTAACTACTGTTACACTGAACCCCTCCTCACCTCAACACGGTAACTACTGTTACACTGAACCCTCTCACCTCAACACGGTAACTACTGTTACACTGAACCCCTCCTCACCTCAACACGGTAACTACTGTTACACTGAACCCCCTCCTCAACACGGTAACTACTGTTACACTGAACCCCTCCTCACCTCAACACGGTAACTACTGTTACACTGAACCCCTCCTCACCTCAACACGGTCACTACTGTTACACTGAACCCCTCCTCACCTCAACACGGTAACTACTGTTACACTGAACCCCTCCTCACCTCAACACGGTAACTACTGTTACACTGAACCCCTCACCTCAACACGGTAACTACTGTTACACTGAACCCCTCCTCACCTCAACACAGTAACTACTGTTACACTGAACCCCTCCTCACCTCAACACGGTAACTACTGTTACACTGAACCCCTCCTCACCTCAACACGGTAACTACTGTTACACTGAACCCCTCCTCACCTCAACACGGTAACTACTGTTACACTGAACCCCTCCTCAACACGGTAACTACTGTTACACTGAACCCCTCCTCACCTCAACACGGTAACTACTGTTACACTGAACCCCTCCTCACCTCAACACGGTAACTACTGTTACACTGAACCCCTCCTCACCTCAACACGGTAACTACTGTTACACTGAACCCCTCCTCAACACGGTAACTACTGTTACACTGAACCCCTCCTCACCTCAACACGGTAACTACTGTTACACTGAACCCCCTCACCTCAACACGGTAACTACTGTTACACTGAACCCCTCCACCTCAACACGGTAACTACTGTTACACTGAACCCCTCCTCACCTCAACACGGTAACTACTGTTACACTGAACCCCTCCTCTCAACACGGTAACTACTGTTACACTGAACCCCTCCTCACCTCAACACGGTAACTACTGTTACACTGAACCCCTCACCTCAACACGGTAACTACTGTTACACTGAACCCCTCCTCTCAACACGGTAACTACTGTTACACTGAACCCCTCCTCACCTCAACACGGTCACTACTGTTACACTGAACCCCTCCTCACCTCAACACGGTAACTACTGTTACACTGAACCCCTCCTCAACACGGTAACTACTGTTACACTGAACCCCTCCTCACCTCAACACGGTAACTACTGTTACACTGAACCCCTCCTCACCTCAACACGGTAACTACTGTTACACTGAACCCCTCCTCACCTCAACACGGTAACTACTGTTACACTGAACCCCTCCTCACCTCAACACGGTAACTACTGTTACACTGAACCCCTCCTCACCTCAACACGGTAACTACTGTTACACTGAACCCCTCCTCACCTCAACACGGTAACTACTGTTACACTGAACCCCTCCTCACCTCAACACGGTAACTACTGTTACACTGAACCCCTCCTCACCTCAACACAGTAACTACTGTTACACTGAACCCCTCCTCCTCAACACGGTAACTACTGTTACACTGAACCCCTCCTCACCTCAACACGGTAACTACTGTTACACTGAACCCCTCCTCACCTCAACACGGTAACTACTGTTACACTGAACCCCTCCTCACCTCAACACGGTAACTACTGTTACACTGAACCCCTCCTCACCTCAACACGGTAACTACTGTTACACTGAACCCCTCCTCACCTCAACACGGTAACTACTGTTACACTGAACCCCTCCTCAACACGGTAACTACTGTTACACTGAACCCCTCCTCACCTCAACACGGTAACTACTGTTACACTGAACCCCTCCTCACCTCAACACGGTAACTACTGTTACACTGAACCCCTCCTCAACACGGTAACTACTGTTACACTGAACCCCTCCTCAACACGGTAACTACTGTTACACTGAACCCCTCCTCACCTCAACACGGTAACTACTGTTACACTGAACCCCTCATCAACACGGTAACTACTGTTACACTGAACCCCTCCTCACCTCAACACGGTAACTACTGTTACACTGAACCCCTCCTCACCTCAACACGGTAACTACTGTTACACTGAACCCCTCCTCACCTCAACACGGTAACTACTGTTACACTGAACCCCTCATCAACACGGTAACTACTGTTACACTGAACCCCTCCTCACCTCAACACGGTAACTACTGTTACACTGAACCCCTCCTCACCTCAACACGGTAACTACTGTTACACTGAACCCCTCCTCACCTCAACACGGTAACTACTGTTACACTGAACCCCTCATCAACACGGTAACTACTGTTACACTGAACCCCTCCTCACCTCAACACGGTAACTACTGTTACACTGAACCCCTCCTCACCTCAACACGGTAACTACTGTTACACTGAACCCCTCCTCACCTCAACACGGTAACTACTGTTACACTGAACCCCTCCTCACCTCAACACGGTAACTACTGTTACACTGAACCCCTCCTCACCTCAACACAGTAACTACTGTTACACTGAACCCCTCCTCACCTCAACACGGTAACTACTGTTACACTGAACACCTCCTCACCTCAACATGGTAACTACTGTTACACTGAACCCCTCCTCACCTCAACACGGTCACTACGGTTACACTGAACCCCTCCTCACCTCAACACGGTAACTACTGTTACACTGAACCCCTCCTCACCTCAACACGGTAACTACTGTTACACTGAACCCCTCATCAACACGGTAACTACTGTTACACTGAACCCCTCCTCACCTCAACACGATAACTACTGTTACACTGAACCCCTCCTCACCTCAACACGGTAACTACGGTTACACTGAACCCCTCCTCACCTCAACACGGTAACTACTGTTACACTGAACCCCTCCTCACCTCAACACGGTAACTACTGTTACACTGAACCCCTCCTCACATCAACACGGTAACTACTGTTACACTGAACCCCTCCTCAACACGTAACTACTGTTACACTGAACCCCTCCTCACCTCAACACGGTAACTACTGTTACACTGAACCCCTCCTCACCTCAACACGGTCACTACGGTTACACTGAACCCCTCCTCACCTCAACACGGTAACTACTGTTACACTGAACCCCTCCTCACCTCAACACGGTAACTACTGTTACACTGAACCCCTCCTCAACACGGTAACTACTGTTACACTGAACCCCTCCTCACCTCAACACAGTAACTACTGTTACACTGAACCCCTCCTCACCTCAACACGGTAACTACTGTTACACTGAACCCCTCCTCACCTCAAAACGGTAACTACGGTTACACTGAACCCCTCCTCACCTCAACACGGTAACTACTGTTACACTGAACCCCTCCTCAACACGGTAACTACTGTTACACTGAACCCCTCCTCACCTCAACACGGTAACTACTGTTACACTGAACCCCTCATCAACACGGTAACTACTGTTACACTGAACCCCTCCTCACCTCAACACGGTAACTACTGTTACACTGAACCCCTCCTCAACACGGTAACTACTGTTACACTGAACCCCTCCTCACCTCAACACGGTAACTACTGTTACACTGAACCCCTCATCAACACGGTAACTACTGTTACACTGAACCCCTCATCAACACGGTAACTACTGTTACACTGAACCCCTCCTCACCTCAACACGGTAACTACTGTTACACTGAACCCCTCAACACGGTAACTACTGTTACACTGAACCCCTCCTCACCTCAACACGGTAACTACTGTTACACTGAACCCCTCATCAACACGGTAACTACTGTTACACTGAACCCCTCATCAACACGGTAACTACTGTTACACTGAACCCCTCCTCACCTCAACACGGTCACTACGGTTACACTGAACCCCTCCTCACCTCAACACGGTAACTACTGTTACACTGAACCCCTCCTCAACACGGTAACTACTGTTACACTGAACCCCTCCTCACCTCAACACGGTAACTACTGTTACACTGAACCCCTTCCTCACCTCAACACGGTAACTACTGTTACACTGAATCCCTCCTCACCTCAACACGGTAACTACTGTTACACTGAATCCCTCCTCACCTCAACACGGTAACTACTGTTACACTGAACCCCTCCTCACCTCAATACGGTAACTACTGTTACACTGAACCCCTCCTCACCTCAACACGGTAACTACTGTTACACTGAACCCCTCCTCACCTCAACACGGTAACTACTGTTACACTGAACCCCTCCTCACCTCAACACGGTAACTACTGTTACACTGAACCCCTCCTCAACACGGTAACTACTGTTACACTGAACCCCTCCTCACCTCAACACGGTAACTACTGTTACACTGAACCCCTCCTCACCTCAACACGGTAAGTACGGTTACACTGAACCCCTCCTCACCTCAACACGGTAACTACTGTTACACTGAACCCCTCCTCACCTCAACACGGTAACTACTGTTACACTGAACCCCTCCTCACCTCAACACGGTAACTACTGTTACACTGAACCCCTCCTCACCTCAACACGGTAACTACTGTTACACTGAACCCCTCCTCACCTCAACACGGTAACTACTGTTACACTGAACCCCTCCTCAACACGGTAACTACTGTTACACTGAACCCCTCCTCAACACGGTAACTACTGTTACACTGAACCCCTCCTCACCTCAACACGGTAACTACTGTTACACTGAACCCCTCCTCACCTCAACACGGTCACTACGGTTACACTGAACCCCTCCTCACCTCAACACGGTAACTACTGTTACACTGAACCCCTCCTCAACACGGTAACTACTGTTACACTGAACCCCTCCTCACCTCAACACGGTAACTACTGTTACACTGAACCCCTCCTCACCTCAACACGGTCACTACGGTTACACTGAACCCCTCCTCACCTCAACACGGTAACTACTGTTACACTGAACCCCTCCTCACCTCAACACGGTAACTACTGTTACACTGAACCCCTCCTCAACACGGTAACTACTGTTACACTGAACCCCTCCTCAACACGGTAACTACTGTTACACTGAACCCCTCCTCACCTCAACACAGTAACTACTGTTACACTGAACCCCTCCTCACCTCAACACGGTAAGTACGGTTACACTGAACCCCTCCTCACCTCAACACGGTAACTACTGTTACACTGAACCCCTCCTCACCTCAACACGGTAACTACTGTTACACTGAACCCCTCCTCACCTCAACACGGTAACTACTGTTACACTGAACCCCTCCTCAACACGATAACTACTGTTACACTGAACCCCTCCTCACCTCAACACGGTAACTACTGTTACACTGAACCCCTCATCAACACGGTAACTACTGTTACACTGAACCCCTCCTCACCTCAACACGGTAACTACTGTTACACTGAACCCCTCCTCAACACGGTAACTACTGTTACACTGAACCCCTCCTCACCTCAACACGGTAACTACTGTTACACTGAACCCCTCATCAACACGGTAACTACTGTTACACTGAACCCCTCCTCACCTCAACACGGTAACTACTGTTACACTGAACCCCTCCTCACCTCAACATGGTAACTACTGTTACACTGAACCCCTCCTCACCTCAACACAGTAACTACTGTTACACTGAACCCCTCCTCACCTCAACACGGTAACTACGGTTACACTGTCTATGGTCCATGTGAAACTGTCATCTCCTACGTGAATTCATCTGATTGCTACAGTGTCAGACAGACAGCTAAACAGACAGACAGCTAAACAGACAGACAGAGAGAGACAAACAGACCGACAGTCAGTATGTCAGCCAGCCAGTATGCCAGTCAGTCAGCTAGACAGCCAGTTAGCCAGACAGTCAGTCAGTCAGTTAGATAGAAAGTCAGTCAGCCAGGCAGCTAGACAGACAGTCAGACAGCTAGTCAGTCAGACAGACAGAAATACAGACAGCTAGACAGACAGTCAGACAGCTAGTCAGTCAGCCAGACAGACAGAAATACAGACAGCTAGTCAGTCAGTCAGACAGACAGCTAGTCAGTCAGCCAGACAGACAGAAATACAGAAAGCTAGACAGCCAGAGAGAAATACAGACAGCTAGACAGACAGTCAGACAGCTAGTCAGTCAGCCAGACAGACAGAAATACAGACAGCTAGACAGCAATACAGACAGCTAGACAGACAGTCAGACAGCTAGTCAGTCAGCCAGACAGACAGAAATACAGACAGCTAGACAGACAGCTAGTCAGTCAAACAGAGTTTGTGTTGTGTGTCTCTGTGTGTGGATCACCAAGAGATGATGCAACAGTCTGTAGGAGTTGTTCTAGGATCAGACACAGGGCTGATCAAACACACGTCTCCATAACACTACCCTCCCCTGCCTCTCTGCTCTGACACTCAGAAGATAATAATTGGTGTGACGAGGGCGAGTGGCAGATCAGCGAGAGAGAGAGAGAGAGAGAGAGAGAGAGAGAGAACGAGAGAGCGACAGAGAGATAACGAGAGAGCGACAGAGAGAGAACGAGAGAGCGACAGAGAGAGAGAACGAGAGAGCGACAGAGAGAGAGAGAACGAGAGAGCGACAGAGACAGGGACTGTGTGTGAGCGTGATAGAGTGAAAGGGGAGCTACTACTGAGAGAATCCCCCATTTCTCCTTTCTTTAAAGTCCACCAAAGAAACTGTCCTCATCTTCCTTTTAATGACAGGTTTAGATGTCAGTGGGAAGAACATCAAATGAAGAGACAGAGAGAGAATGAGAGAGAGAGAGAGGAGGAGTGGAGTTCAGCCCCTGGTCTCTTCCTCTATTCATACAGAATGGAAATCCCCCTGGTCTATTCCTCTATTCATCCAGAATGGTAATCCCCCTGGTCTATTCCTCTATTCATCCAGAATGGTAATCCCCCTGGTCTATTCCTCTATCCATCCAGAATGGTAATCCCCCTGGTCTCTTCCACTATTCATCCAGAATGGTAATCCCCCTGGTCTCTTCCTCTCTTCATCCAGAATGGTAATCCCCCTGGTCTATTCCTCTATCCATCCATAATGGTAATCCCCCTGATCTATTCCTCTATTCATCCAGAATGGTAATCCCCCTGGTCTCTTCCTCTATTCATCCAGAATGGTAATCCCCCTGGTCTATTCCTCTATTCATCCAGAATGGTAATCCCCCTGGTCTCTTCCTCCATTCATCCAGAATGGTAATCCCCCTGGTCTATTCCTCTATTCATCCAGAATGGTGATCCCCCTGGTCTCTTCCTCCATTCATCCAGAATGGTAATCCCCCTGGTCTATTCCTCTATTCATCCAGAATGGTGATCCCCCTGGTCTCTTCCTCTATTCATCCAGCATGGTAATCCCCCTGGTCTCTTCCTCTATTCATCCAGAATGGTAATCCCCCTGGGCAGAGCAGCAGAGCACCGGGCCAGCAGAGGCCTGGATAGGGGGTCCCTAGCTGGGCTACAGGAGGGCTGCCAAAGGGCCCAAGGCTGAGGCAACACCGGGGTGCAGGGTGGGTGAGAATGTTTAACATGCCTGATTGTGTGGGAGTTGGATCAGGACCTAAAGTATAATAGATATATTACACATTGCCCTCTATGTAGCTACATTGCCCCCTATGTAGACATATCACATTGCCCTCTATGTAGCTACATTGCCCCCTATGTAGACATATCACATTGCCCTCTATGTAGCTACTAGCTAACCATCTGTAGAAATATCACATTGCCCTCTATGTAGCTACTAGCTAACTATCTGTAGACATATCACATTGCCCTCTATGTAGCTACTAGCTAACCATCTGTAGACATATCACATTGCCCTCTATGTAGCTACTAGCTAACTATCTGTAGACATATCACATTGCCCTCTATGCAGCTACTAGCTAACCATCTGTAGACATATGACAGTGTCCTCTATGTAGCTACTAGCTAACCATCTGTAGACATATCACATTGCCCTCTATGTAGCTAATAGCTAACCATCTGTAGAAATATCACATTGCCCTCTATGTAGCTACTAGCTAACCATCTGTAGACATATCACATTGCCCTCTATGTAGCTACTAGCTAACCATCTGTAGACATATCACATTGCCCTCTATGTAGCTACTAGCTAACTATCTGTAGACATATCACATTGCCCTCTATGTAGCTAATAGCTAACCATCTGTAGACATATAACATTACCCTCTATGTAGCTACTAGTTAACCATCTGTAGACATATCACATTGCCCTCTATGTAGCTACTAGTTAACCATCTGTAGACATATCACATTGCCCTCTATGTAGCTACTAGCTAACCATCTGTAGACAATGAGGGCAATGTGCTAGTAAGATTTACTGCCTGTCTGTTCTTCTGTTTCCCTACACTATCAGAAATAGGGTCTTCTAGTAGATCAAAAAAAGAGAAAGAGAGAGGGAGAGAGAGAGAGACACACAGAGAGAGAGAGAGAGAGACAGAGAAAGGGAGAGAGAGAGAAAGAGAGAGAGACAGAGAGAGAGAGACAGATAGAGAGACAGAGAGAGAGAGAGACAGAGAGAGAGACAGATAGAGAGACAGAGAGACAGAGAGAGAGAGAGAAAGAGAGAGAGAGAGACAGATAGAGAGACAGAGAGACAGAGAGAGAGAGAGAAAGAGAGAGAGAGACAGGAGCCTCCAGTAGATGAATAGAGACTCACCTTTTGGTCCAGGAACATTTAACACACTATGCTACATGACATATGTCTGTTGTCCAGACTATAAACTCTTTCTGCTGATGAAATAACTTTTTGAGGATATAGTATAGAATAGATAATGGATAGAAATGAAACTATTCCCACCTGCAGTTTGGAGAAATGTTATTATGAGTGAGATGTGGAAGATATTTCATATGGCCTAAATGACTTCCCTACTGTAGGAACACTGACTTCAGTATTTGAGTCGTCAGTCACCCACAGTGTGCCGTACACAGTCACTAAATGAGACAGGAAACTGTAATCTCAGCACACCTCAGTATCAGGCGTGGGATGAAATAGAATTTGGCTCTGATAAAGGTTGTGAGGACATAACCACTGAAAAGGTTAGAGACAAACCTGATACTGACAACCAAGACGTTGGATTTACATTTGAGTCAATTAACAGACGCTGCGCTGCAGAGAGATTTACATATTCCTCTAAATGTAGAGAGGTAATACAATCACACACGAGTCACAGTCAGTCAAATGTTCTCCTCAATAAAAACCCCTGTCAGTCAGTTTTACTAACACCACCCTGAATATAGAGCCAGGTACGTCAGATAACACCACCCTGAATACAGAGTCAGGTAGGTCAGATAACACCACCCTGAATACAGAGTCAGGTAGGTCAGATAACACCACCCTGAATATAGAGCCAGGTACGTCAGATAACACCACCCTGAATACAGAGCCAGGTACGTCAGATAACACCACCCTGAATACAGAGTCAGGTAGGTCAGATAACACCACCCTGAATACAGAGTCAGGTAGGTCAGATAACACCACCCTGAATACAGAGTCAGGTAGGTCAGATAACACCACCCTGAATACAGAGTCAGGTAGGTCAGATAACACCACCCTGAATACAGAGTCAGGTAGGTCAGATAACACCACCCTGAATACAGAGTCAGGTAGGTCAGATAACACCACCCTGAATACAGAGTCAGGTAGGTCAGATAACACCACCCTGAATACAGAGTCAGGTAGGTCAGATAACACCACCCTGAATACAGTCAGGTAGGTCAGATAACACCACCCTGAATACAGAGCCATGTAGGTCAGATAACACCACCCTGAATACAGAGTCAGGTAGGTTAGATAACACCACCCTGAATACAGTCAGGTAGGTCAGATAACACCACCCTGAATACAGAGTCAGGTAGGTTAGATAACACCACCCTGAATACAGAATCAGGTAGGTCAGATAACACCACCCTGAATACAGAGTCAGGTAGGTTAGATAACATGACCCAGAGAGACTCCTCAGTGAAACTATAGGACGGAGATTACAGAGAGACTCCTCAGTGAAACTATAGGATGGAGATTACAGAGAGACTCCTCAGTGAAACTATAGGATGGAGATTACAGAGAGACTCCTCGGTGAAACTATAGGACGGAGATTACAGAGAGACTCCTCAGTGAAACTATAGGATGGAGATTACAGAGAGACTCCTCAGTGAAACTATAGGATGGAGATTACAGAGAGACTCCTCAGTGAAACTATAGGATGGAGATTACAGAGAGACTCCTCAGTGAAACTATAGGATGGAGCTTACAGAGAGACTCCTCAGTGAAACTATAGGACGGAGATTACAGAGAGACTCCTCAGTGAAACTATAGGACGGAGATTACAGAGAGACTCCTCAGTGAAACTATAGGACGGAGATTACAGAGAGACTCCTCAGTGAAACTATAGGACGGAGATTACAGAGAGACTCCTCAGTGAAACTATAGGATGGAGATTACAGAGAGACTCCTCAGTGAAACTATAGGATGGAGATTACAGAGAGACTCCTCAGTGAAACTATAGGATGGAGATTACAGAGAGACTCCTCAGTGAAACTATAGGACGGAGATTACAGAGACTCCTCAGTGAAACTATAGGACGGAGATTACAGAGAGACTCCTCAGTGTATGACGGGGTAATGTACTACTGTCCTCTGGGGAGTGTGTAATGGGGTAATGTACTACTGTCCTCTGGGAAGTGTGTGATGGGGTAATGTACTACTGTCCTCTGGGGAGTGTGTGACGGGGTAATGTACTACTGTCCTCTGGGGAGTGTGTGACGGGGTAATGTACTACTGTCCTCTGGGGAGTGTGTGACGGGGGTAATGTACTACTGTCCTCTGGGGAGTGTGTGACGGGGTAATGTACTACTGTCCTCTGGGGAGTGTGTGACGGGGTAATGTACTACTGTCCTCTGGGGAGTGTGTGACGGGGTAATGTACTACTGTCCTCTGGGGAGTGTGTGACGGGGGTAATGTACTACTGTCCTCTGGGGAGTGTGTGACGGGGTAATGTACTACTGTCCTCTGGGGAGTGTGTGACGGGGGTAATGTACTACTGTCCTCTGGGGAGTGTGTGATGGGGTAATGTAACTCACTTCTGGAAGATCTTGGATCGTTTGTCGCTGGAGAAGTTCTCAAGCTGCAAGGACTCCTGGGTAAGATACGCCACGGCAAGGTGGAAGTAGTTGTTCCACAGCTGAGAGGAGAGAGAGAGGAGAGAAGAGAGGAGAGAGGGAGGAGAGAAGGGTGAAGGGAGGAGAGAGGGAAGAGGGAGGGAGGAGAGGAGAGAGGGAAGAGTGAGGAGAGGAGAGAGGGAAGAGTGAGGATGAAAAGGGAGGAGATGAAAGACGGGAGGAGAGAGGGAAGAGAAGGGAGGAGAGAGGGAAGACATGAGAAGAGAAGGGAGGAGAGAGAGAGATGTCCATATTACCAGGTTCTCACAGCCATAACAACCTTATCCTGAAGAGATCTACAAACGATCAGACCATTCTATATCTAAAGCAGATACCTAGAGGCACCAACACACAGACTACAACATGACTTAGATTCAGAAATGAATATTCATTCTATTAAGAGATGGCGTAGCCAGACAAATGATCCATGTGCCCTTTAGTTGTTGATGAAGATATTTAAAATAACAGAATTCAGCAGATCGTTTCAGTGTTATTAGGAGACACGTGAACTTTATCATAATGAAGACATGCCCCGAAGGCTTTAAAAAGCTGCCAGGACCCTCGTCTGCAGTTAAATACTTACCAGCGTTAAAATTCTTCCATATGTGACAGATTTGAAACGTAGGGAAAAGGAGCATCGACGCCATGAAGAGACGAGATAAAATATTCTGAAATGGCTTTTTAAATCACAGCTCATTATACAGTCATTTAAGCGTACCACTGTCAAACGATTTTATGCTAATCTCGTTTTAGTGCTGTAGAGTTCAACCCCTTTGTTAAGAGCATTCAAATGACCCCGCAAGTCCCAAATGGCACCCTATTCTCTATTCAGTGCACTACTTCTGACCAGAGCCCTAGTCAAAAGTAGTGCACTACATAGGGGATAAGTTGTCATTTGGGACATATTCCCAACTACTACAAAGCCTTCAGAAAGTATTCATACCTGGACTTATTCCACATGTTGTTGTGTTACAGTCTGAATTCAACATGGATTAAATGAATGTCTTTTCTCACCCATCTACACACCATACCCCACAATACCCCACCATACCCCCACAATAACACACAACACCCCACCATACTCCACAATAACACACCCCACAATACCCCACAATACCCCACCATACCCCACAATAACACACAATACCCCACCATACCCCCACAATACCCCCACAATAACACACCATACCCCACAATACCCCACAATACCCCACAATAACACCCAATACCCCACAATAACACACCATACCCCACAATACCCCACAATAACACACCATACCCCACAATACCCCACAATAACACACCATACCACACAATAACACACCATACCACACAATAACCCACAATAACACACCATACCCCACAATACCCCACCATACCCCACAATACCCCACAATAACATACAATACCCCACAATGACAAGTGAAAACACCTTTTTAAATTCAGCAACAAAAAAAGAAACGTCCCTTTTTCAGAACCCTGTCTTTTAAAGATAATTCATAAAAATCCAAATAACTTCACAGAGCTTCATTGTAAAGGGTTTAAACACTGTTTCCCATGCTTGTTCAATGAACCATAAACAATTAATAAACATGCCCCTGTGGAACGGTTGTTAAGACACTAACAGCTTACAGACAGTAAGCAATTAAGGTCACAGTAATGAAAACTTAGGACACTAAAGAGGCCTTTCTACTGACTCTGAAAGACACCAAAAGAAAGATGCCCAGGGTCCCTGCTCATCTGCGTGAACGTGCCTTAGGCATGCTGCAAGGAGGCATGAGGACTGCAGATGTGGCCAGGGCAATAAATTGCAATGTCCGTACTGTGAGACGCCTAAGACTGCGCTACAGGGAGATAGGACGGACAGCTGATCGTCCTCGCAGTGGCAGACCACTTGTAACAACACCTGCACAGGATCGGTACATCCGAACATCACACCTGCGGGACAGGTACAGGATGGCAACAACAACTGCTCGAGTTACACCAGGAACGCACAATCCCTCCATCAGTGCTCAGACTGTCCGCAATAGGCTGAGAGAGGCTGGACTGAGGGCTTGTAGGCCTGTTGTAAGGCAGGTCCTCACCAGACGTAACCAGCAACAACGTCGTCTATGGGCACAAACCCACCGTCGCTGGACCAGACAGGACTGACAGAAAGTGCTCTTCACTGACGAGTCGAGGTTTTGTTTTACCAGGGGTGATGGTCGGATTCGCATGTATTGTAGAAGGAATGAGTGTTACACCGAGGCCTGTACTCTGGAGCGGGATCGATTTGGAGATGGAAGGTCCGTCATGGTCTGGGGTGGTGTGTCACAGCATCATCGGACTGAGCTTGTTGTCATTGCAGGCAATCTCAATTCTGTGCGTTACAGGAAGACATCCTTCTCCCTCATGTGGTACCCTTCCTGCAGGCTCATCCTGACATGACCCTCTAGCAAGACAATGCCACCAGCCATACTGCTCGTTCTGTGCATGATTTCCTGCAAGACAGGAATGTCAGTGTTCTGCCATGGCCAGTGAAGAGCCCGAATCTCAATCCCATTGAGCACGTCTGGGACCTGTTGGATCGGAGGGTGAGGGCCAGGGCCATTCCCCCAGAAATGTCCAGGAACTTGCAGGTGCCTTGGTGGAAGAGTGGGGTAACATCTCACAGCAAGAACTGGCAAATCTGGTGCAGTCCATGAGAAGAAGATGCACTGCAGTACTTAATGCAGCTGGTGGCCACACCAGATACTGACTGTGACTTTTGATTTTCACCCCTCCTTTGTTCAGGGACAAATTATTCAATTTCTATTAGTCACATGTCTGTGGAACTTGTTCAGTTTATGTCTTAGTTGCTGAATCTTGTTATGTTCATACAAATATTTACACATGTTAAGTTTGCTGAAAATAAACGCAGTTGACAGCGAGAGGACGTTTCTTTTTTTTGCTGAGATTAGAAATGTATTGAAAATCAAATATAGAAATATCAAAAGTTTGGACACCTACTCATTCCAGGATTTTTATATATTTTTACTATTTTCTTGTAGAATAATAGTGAAGACATCAAAACTATGAAATAACACATATGAAATAATGTAGTACCCAAAAAAGTGTTAAACAAATCAAAATATATTTTATATTTGAGATTCTTCAAAGTAGCCACCCATTGCATTGATGACAGCTTTGCACACTCTTGGCATTTTCTCAACCAGCTTCATGAGGTAGTCACCTGAAATGCATTTGAATTAACAAGCTAATTTGTGGAATTTCTTTCCTTCTTAATGTGTTTGAGCCAATCAGTTGTGTTGTGACAAGGTAGGCTTGGTATAGCCCTATTTGGTAAAAGACCAATTCCTGAACAAGGTAGTTAACCCACTGTTCCTAGGCCGGCATTGAAAATAAGAATTTGTTCTTAACTGACTTGCCTAGTTAATTAAAGGTAAAAAAATAATATTATGGCAAGAACAGCTCAAATAAGCAAAGATAAATGACAGTCCATCATTACTTTAAACATGAAGGTCAGTCAATCCGGAAAATGTCAATAACTTTGAATGTTTCTTCAAGTGCAGTCGCAAAAAACCATCAAGCGCTATGATGAAACTGGCTCTCATGAGGACCGCCACAGGAAAGGAAGACCAGGAGTTACCTCTGCTGCAGAGGGTAAGTTCATTAGAGTTACCAGCCTCAGGAATTGCGGCCCAAATATATGCTTCACAGAGTTCAAGTAACATACATCTCAACATCAACTGTTCTGAGGAGACTGTGTGAATCAGGCCTTCATGGTCGAATTGCTGCAAAGAAACCACCACTAAAGGACAACAGTAAGAAGAAGAGACTTGCTTGGGCCAAGAAACATGAGCAATTAGACTGGTGGAAATCTGCCCTTTGGTCTGATGAGTCCAAATTTGAGATTTGTGGTTCCAACTGCCGTGTCTTTGTGAGACGCAGAGTAGGTGATCAGATGATCTCCGCATGTGTGGTTCCCACCGTGAAGCATGGAGGAGGAAGTGTTATGGTGTCAGGGTGCTTTGATGGTGACACTGTCAGTGATTTATTTTAGAATTCAAGGCACAGTTAACCAGCATTGCTACCACAGCATTCTGCAACGATACGCCATCCCATCTGGTTTGTGCTTCGTGGGATTATCATTTGTTTTTCAACAGGACAATGACCCAATGCACCTCCAGGATGTGTAAGGGCTATTTGACCAAGGAGAGTGATGGAGTGCTGCATCAGATGACCTGGCCTCCACAATCACCCGACCTCAACCCAATTGAGATGGTTTGGGATGAGTTGGACCGCAGAGTGAAGGATAAGCAGCCAACAAGTGCTCAGCATATGTGGGAACTCCTTCAAGACTGTTGGAAAAGCATTCCAGGTGAAACTGGTGGGGAGAATGCCAAGAGTGTGCAAAGCTGTCATCAAGGAAAAGGGTGGCTACTTTGAAGAATCTCAAATATAAAACATGCATACATTTACAAGGTTATATGCGAAGGACTAATACCAGGATCATGGGGGTAGCTGAGGACCAGGGCTCAAGTCCTACTTCATTGGTCTCAAAGTTATTGAAGGAAGCCCTCAAATTAGATGAAGACGTCCCTGTAGACCGCTCACATCGGGGATCTCATGCAAGGAATCCTGGTGGATAACCTTGCGTCATTGTGGCTAAACTACACCACTGCCAGGATTGTATTGATGTAACGTAACTTACTTTCCTTACTTGACACCTTTGTTGAGAACTTAGATATTCCTACAGTTGAACGCGAGAAAGCTGCTGAATTAGAAGAACAGTTCTCTGTAGAAGAGATTGTGTTGGCAATTAAATCTACGCAGTAAATCCCCTGGACCCGACGGATTTCTGAGCTAATTCTTATAAAAAAACATTCTCAAATCTATTCTCTCCTCTCTTGCTTTCCGTATTTGAGGAATCATTCTCAGATCTATTCTCTCCTCTCTTGCTTTCCGTATTTGAGGAACCATTCTCCTCAAACTCTTTAACCCTCAACAATGAGTCAGGCATGTATTTTTACTTATTCTGATAAAAACAACCTCTTGAGTGTGGTTCATACAGGCCTTCCATTTCTTTACTGAATTACGTTGTAAGGATTCTTTCTAAGATGATTGCCTGCCGTTTTGAGTCAGTCCTTCCCGACATTATCTCTACAGATCAAACTGGTTTCATTAAAAATCGTCATTATTTTTTCAACATCAGACATCTGTATATTATACTTTATAATCCCTCTTCATCTGACAATCCAGAGATAATGTTATCACTTGATGCTGAGAAGGCGTTTGATCGGATGGAGTGGGATTATCTATTTTATACTCTCAAACAATTTGGATTCAGTCCCAATTTTATGTTCTGGATCAACGTCCTTTATTCCTCCCCTGTGGCTGCAGTACGCACAAATAATAACCTTATTTACAACTTTAACGTGGAACATGACAGGGTTGTACTCTATCCCCTCAGCTGTTTGCCATCACAATTGAGCCTTTAGCCATTGCAAATACATAATAACACCACTATTAAAGGTATTCGAAGAGGGGGCTTAGAGCACTCTATGCAGATGACTTGCTATTTTATATGTCTGACCCTTTAACTGGTCTTCCAATATCAAATAAAATAAAATTTTATTAGTCACATGTATAGCAGATGTTATTGTAGCAAAATGTTTGTTCCAGAGATCCAGGTTCTACTAAAGACAGTTGTTAAAATATCCGGGTATAAGATTCATCTACAAAAAAGTGAATTGATGCCTATTTATCCTTCTGCCATGCAAACTTATTTTAGTCATGTGCCCTTCAGGGTGACAACACAGAAATGTAAATATATGGGAATTTGGGTCACACACAATTTCAAAGATGTCTATAAAGCCAATTTCCCTCCTTGATACTCCGCCTGAAACAGGATTTTGAATGCTGGGATTTACTTTTTCTTTGAGCGGAATAATTAACACTGTTAAAATGAATGTATTACCTAAGTTTTTATACTTATTTCAATGCATTCCTATCTTTATGACAAAATATTTTTTTATTTCCATAGATAAACTGATATCAAGAAAAACCCTTGGATATGTAGGAGCGTATTGCAGAGATCTCGTCCCCAGGGTGGTATGAATGCCCTAACTTCTGCTGAGGCCATTCTTGCCCTGACTTCTGCTTATTATCGTAAATACTGCATGGCCAAAGCAGACGTCGGATTGACCATGCACCTTCTCTCTCCAATTTAGTCATTGTCTTTTGTTTGGAGCGCTCCTGTCAATGTTGAGTAAGGACGCGCACGCATAGAAGTAGGCCTATAGGCTACCTGGCCTGATTTACACACAGAAGTAGGCCTATAGGCTACCTGGCCTGATTTACACATAGAAGTAGGCCTATAGGCTACCTGGCCTGATTTACACATAGAAGTAGGCCTGTAGGCTACTTAGCCTGCACGCAAATGTAGCCATATAAATGTGCTCATTTGTGGATCCAAGAGTGTGCAAAGCTGTCATCGAGGCAAAGGGTGTCTACTTTGAAGAATCTTAATTATAAAATATATTTTGATTTGCTTAACACTTTTTGGTTACTACATGATTCCATATGTGTTATTTCATAGTTTTGATGTCTTCACTATTATTCTACAATGTAGAAAATAGTAAAAATAAAGAAAAGCCCTTGCGTTTTGAGTAGGTGTGTCCAAACTTTGACTGGTACTGTATATATCTTTTTTTGAATCCAAATATTTTCTTCCTGCAGGCTGCAATGTTTTAATTTGTTGGATTTATGTAGGCTATTTTAACATATTTTGCAATGGCAATAGAACTAACTTTTTAGGTTTGTATCATTTTCATTTAGATTTGGATAGAATTTAGATTAAACACATGGCAATGATTTTGAGATATGAAGACAATATTATAAATTCAAGTAAAATGTTTCACGAAAATGTGCATATGAAAACCATAACTGGCAGGCAGATTGGTAGAAATGGTAAGATAAATTGACATTCCACATGAGAAATGTTGCCGATTCCTCATGTAGCCTATTACCGGAAATTTCAGGAGAGTAATGTCAGAATCTGCGAAATCCAGCAGGAGCAGGAGGAGACTAGTTGGGTAAGGTTAAGGTTGGTTTATTCTGGTTATCTAGATCTCTGGCTCCCTCTTGAGGCATTTGTCTTATTTAAACAAACCATAAGCTTAAAACATCAGACAAGCTCAATACATATAGTTGATTTTATTAAAACACATTGGGTGTGTCTATATATGGAAAAAATACACATTTAAAACATTCTAGCAATCGATTGGTCGAAAGAACAGACGACTTTCGGTCGACCAAGATTTTTAAGGGTCGGGGACAGCCCTAAAATAACCATACAAGTTACAGTTCATTAACAGAATTCAACCAGTGTTTTTGATGAAAGAGCTTGCTCCGCAAAGTGTCAGCAATAAATACCATTGAAGGCAATCAAGTCACCATTCTGAACCGTCTTTAAGGATTTCACTATTCAACCAGTCTCGTTAAGTTCTCCTAATGCAGTGCAAGACTAATGAAAGGAAACTTTACATAAACATAGATTTGACATTAGATTGACATAATTCAACCAGTCTTCAAGTCTGGCCTGATGGAGTAACAGTATTTTGTTTTTAACAAACTGAGGCTTTATAGAGTGGTGAGCTTACCTGAAGCTCAAAGTTGGTCTGATCCAGGAACTTCTTGTTTAACACGGCTGCATACTGATTAATGGCCCTCAGGAACACTCTGAAAGAAATCAGAGAGACATCTGGTTTAGATCCATACTGATTAATGGCCCTCGGGAACACTCTGAAAGAAATCAGAGAGACATCTGGTTTAGATCCATACTGATTAATGGCCCTCAGGAACACTCAATGAAATCAGAGAGACATCTGGTTTAGATCCATACTGATTAACGGCCTTCGGAAACACTCTGAAATAGATCAGAGAGACATCTAGTTTAGATCCACCCCCACCCTACATATCCCCCCATCATTACTACGCTCCGCCCCCACCCTACATATCACCATATCATTACTATGCTCCGCCCCACCCTACATATCACCATATCATGACTATGTTCCACCCCCACCCTACATATCACCATATCATGACTATGTTCCACCCCCACCCTACATATCACCATATCATTACTATGCTCCACCCTACATATCACCCCATCATTTCTACACTCCGCCCCCACCCTACATATCACCCCATCATTACTATGTTCCACCCCCACCCTACATATCACCCCATCATTACTATGTTCCACCCTACATATCACCATATCATTACTATGTTCCACCCCCACCCTACATATCACCCCATCATTACTATGTTCCACCCTACATATCACCATATCATTACTATGTTCCACCCCCACCCTACATATCACCATATCATTACTATGTTCCACCCTACATATCACCCCATCATTACTATGTTCCACCCTACATATCACCCCATCATTACTATGTTCCACCCCCACCCTACATATCACCCCATCATTACTATGCTCCGCCCCCACCATACATATCACCATATCATTACTATGTTCCACCCTACATATCACCCCATCATTACGATGTTCCACCCTACATATCACCCCATCATTACTATGTTCCACCCTACATATCACCCCATCATTACTATGTTCCACCCCCACCCTACAGTACATCAGGATATGTGTTCAGCCTATAGGCTACTACCTGCTACAGTATGGACTGGGTCTGTTTGATCTCCCACCAAACTTGTCCATTTTCTACAATGTTGTCTATTTTAACGGTTCAATCCAAAGGATTAGTGTGTTTGATGTAAGGGATTCATATTTCAGTTTGACCTGTGAATTACAAAATCACCAGTACAAAAGACTGAGAGAGTACAAATGCCACAGATGAATTAAGTGCTGACAAGTAATATCCCTTTAATCTCATGTAATGGGTTGTTTTTCTGTTTTTCTCCTTCAGCGTGAAACATAAATCTCTAGCGGCATGACCTGTTGTTCCGCTGTAAGACAGACAGATAATGGGACTGAACTGTCATCTGGGCTCACAGAAGACCTGGTTCCCAAAGGTCAAGCCAGTGGGGGGGGGTTTAGATAACCACTGAGAATACTGTGTGTGTGTGTTGTTAGAGAAAACCAGTCTGGATCAAACTGTGAGAAAGTGATTGAGAGAGACTGTGTTCACTCACATACTGTAATACAACGCACATCCAGGAAGTAGGCTAGAGAACACAGAATAAAGCCATTTTCAGATCTCTTTGATGATGCCGCGTTTGACCTTCAATGTGAATTTGCGCGACCTCAGCTCAGCCTATTAAAAAAAAGGGGGCCGCCGTTGCCCACTGATCAGCTGGATGCTCATTATAGTTTATCATGACAACAGAGACATCTGAACAGGCCCCCGGCAGCGTCACTTATTTATTTTTTGTCAACGTTTCTTTTGTGTGTACCAATTTTGACCAGCTTAACCAACTAAAAGATGATTCTGGCCCATCTGGCATTTGCCAGAATTGCCAGATGGCTAATCTGGATTTCCAGCAGGTTTTAGGAGTATAACTCTGTTTATCCACCTCAGGGAACATACACTTGTTCTTCCTTTAAACGTTTTGAGCTTTATGCCGTGACGGTTTTGTGGTAGATGGTGGCAGATTGTGGTAAATGACGTTATTCTGGCAACAATGGCTGACACTTAAATAACTGTCATAGAATTCTACGGCCCCCCCAAAAAAGCTGTGCTGCAGTACGCCACAACTCTTAAAGGAAGAATAACTGTAGTACAGTAGCCAAGGGGAATCTAAATCAGAAATAAAGCTGAAAAAAGGTTGGATAATAACTTTGAGGCTCGTCCTAGATTCCCTCCACTATTCTGTACAATCAGTCTTACAGAGAGATCCTTGATGAAAACCTGCTCCAGAGCGCTCAGGACCTCAGATTGGGGTGAAGGTTCACCTTCCAACAGGACAAAGACCCTAAGCACACAACCAACGTAGGAGTGGCTTTGGGACATGTCTCTGAATGTCCTTGAGTGGCCCAGCCAGAACCCGATCGAACATCTCTGGAGAGACCTGAAAATAGCTTGACAGAGCTTGAGAGGATCTGCAGAGAAGAATGGGAGAAACTCCTCAAATACAGGTGTGCTAAGCTTGTAGTGTCATACCCAAGAAGACTCGAGGCTGTAATCGCTGCCAAAGGTGCTTCAACAAAGTACTGAGTTCTAGGGTCTAAATACTTATGTAAATGTGACATTTCAGTATTTTTTTTTACATAAACTTGCATACATTTCTAAAAACCTGTTTTTGCTTTGTCAAAAGTAACAAAAGTAACAGCAGGGGTTGTAACGGTAAATAGGTTGTGTGTAGATTGACGAGGGGGATAAAAACTATTTTATCCATTTTAGAATAAGGCTGTAACTTAAGAAAATGTGGAAAAAGTCAAGGGGTCTGTATACTTTCTGAATGCAGTGTATCAGCATGGGTGTTACGCCCGAGATGAAGTATGATAGACATATTTTCTTAAATAACTTTATGTTGATGAATTTATTCATATTATTTCATCCTTCCACAAGATATAGTCCCAACACAAATGTAGGGTTGTTACAGAAGCAGGCTGGTCGTTCGTTCTATTAATTTGTTTGCCGGAGACGTGACCCA